>NW_028175302.1:0-135682 GCF_965226575.1 Pagrus pagrus | reverse complement strand
AGAATCCAACCAAAACCGGCGAGCCTCATTCCACCAGTGAGGAGGACATGCGTGTGCAATTTCGAGTCAATCGGTCAAAAGACGACCGTAACCCTAACCCTAGCCCCATAACCCTAACCCTAACCCTAACCCTAGTCTCAGCCTTAAGCCAGCCTCATGAAACTTTGTCCCTCTCACTAAAATATTCGCCAAAAATACAAATTTCACCCGAATCCAATGCGGACTGCTGTGTCTCGTTCAGCCAGTATAGGACCACGTCTGGGAGAAATTTCGAGTCAATCGGTCCAAAGACCTGGAAGCTATTGAAAAAATCGGCCGACGTTTTCATGAAAAAGGCCATTTTTTCTTTAAATATTCGCCAAAAATACAAATTTCACCCGAATCCAATGCGGACTGCTGTGTCTCGTTCAGCCAGTATAGGACCACGTCTGGGAGAAATTTCGAGTCAATCGGTCCAAAGACCTGGAAGCTATTGAAAAAATCGGCCGACGTTTTCATGAAAAAGGCCATTTTTTCTTTAAAATATTCGCCAAAAATACAAATTTCACCCGAATCCAATGCGGACTGCTGTGTCTCGTTCAGCCAGTATAGGACCACGTCTGGGAGAAATTTCGAGTCAATCGGTCCAAAGACCTGGAAGCTATTGAAAAAATCGGCCGACGTTTTCATGAACAAGGCCATTTTTTTCTTTAAAATATTCACCAAAAATACAAATTCCACCAGAATCCAACCAAAACCGGCGAGCCTCATTCCACCAGTGAGGAGGACATGCGTGTGCAATTTCGAGTCAATCGGTCAAAAGACGACCGTAACCCTAACCCTAGCCCCATAACCCTAACCCTAGCCTCAGCCTTAAGCCAGCCTCATGAAACATTGTCCCTCTCACTAAAATATTCGCCAAAAATACAAATTTCACCCGAATCCAATGCGGACTGCTGTGTCTCGTTCAGCCAGTATAGGACCACGTCTGGGAGAAATTTCGAGTCAATCGGTCCAAAGACCTGGAAGCTATTGAAAAAATCGGCCGACGTTTTCATGAAAAAGGCAATTTTTTCTTTAAAATATTCGCCAAAAATACAAATTTCACCCGAATCCAATGCGGACTGCTGTGTCTCGTTCAGCCAGTACAGGACCACGTCTGGGAGAAATTTCGAGTCAATCGGTCCAAAGACCTGGAAGCTATTGAAAAAATCGGCCGACGTTTTCATGAAAAAGGCCATTTTTTCTTTAAAATATTCGCCAAAAATACAAATTTCACCCGAATCCAATGCGGACTGCTGTGTCTCGTTCAGCCAGTATAGGACCACGTCTGGGAGAAATTTCGAGTCAATCGGTCCAAAGACCTGGAAGCTATTGAAAAAATCGGCCGACGTTTTCATGAAAAAGGCCATTTTTTCTTTAAAATATTCGCCAAAAATACAAATTTCACCCGAATCCAATGCGGACTGCTGTGTCTCGTTCAGTCAGTATAGGACCACGTCTGGGAGAAATTTCGAGTCAATCGGTCCAAAGACCTGGAAGCTATTGAAAAAATCGGCCGACGTTTTCATGAACAAGGCCATTTTTTTCTTTAAAATATTCACCAAAAATACAAATTCCACCAGAATCCAACCAAAACCGGCGAGCCTCATTCCACCAGTGAGGAGGACATGCGTGTGCAATTTCGAGTCAATCGGTCAAAAGACGACCGTAACCCTAACCCTAGCCCCATAACCCTAACCCTAGCCTCAGCCTTAAGCCAGCCTCATGAAACATTGTCCCTCTCACTAAAATATTCGCCAAAAATACAAATTTCACCCGAATCCAATGCGGACTGCTGTGTCTCGTTCAGCCAGTATAGGACCACGTCTGGGAGAAATTTCGAGTCAATCGGTCCAAAGACCTGGAAGCTATTGAAAAAATCGGCCGACGTTTTCATGAAAAAGGCAATTTTTTCTTTAAAATATTCGCCAAAAATACAAATTTCACCCGAATCCAATGCGGACTGCTGTGTCTCGTTCAGCCAGTACAGGACCACGTCTGGGAGAAATTTCGAGTCAATCGGTCCAAAGACCTGGAAGCTATTGAAAAAATCGGCCGACGTTTTCATGAAAAAGGCCATTTTTTCTTTAAAATATTCGCCAAAAATACAAATTTCACCCGAATCCAATGCGGACTGCTGTGTCTCGTTCAGTCAGTATAGGACCACGTCTGGGAGAAATTTCGAGTCAATCGGTCCAAAGACCTGGAAGCTATTGAAAAAATCGGCCGACGTTTTCATGAACAAGGCCATTTTTTTCTTTAAAATATTCACCAAAAATACAAATTCCACCAGAATCCAACCAAAACCGGCGAGCCTCATTCCACCAGTGAGGAGGACATGCGTGTGCAATTTCGAGTCAATCGGTCAAAAGACGACCGTAACCCTAACCCTAGCCCCATAACCCTAATCCTAACCCTAACCCTAGCCTCAGCCTTAAGCCAGCCTCATGAAACTTTGTCCCTCTCACTAAAATATTCGCCAAAAATACAAATTTCACCCGAATCCAATGCGGACTGCTGTGTCTCGTTCAGCCAGTATAGGACCACGTCTGGGAGAAATTTCGAGTCAATCGGTCCAAAGACCTGGAAGCTATTGAAAAAATCGGCCGACGTTTTCATGAAAAAGGCCATTTTTTCTTTAAAATATTCGCCAAAAATACAAATTTCACCCGAATCCAATGCGGACTGCTGTGTCTCGTTCAGCCAGTATAGGACCACGTCTGGGAGAAATTTCGAGTCAATCGGTCCAAAGACCTGGAAGCTATTGAAAAAATCGGCCGACGTTTTCATGAAAAAGGCAATTTTTTCTTTAAAATATTCGCCAAAAATACAAATTTCACCCGAATCCAATGCGGACTGCTGTGTCTCGTTCAGCCAGTACAGGACCACGTCTGGGAGAAATTTCGAGTCAATCGGTCCAAAGACCTGGAAGCTATTGAAAAAATCGGCCGACGTTTTCATGAAAAAGGCCATTTTTTCTTTAAAATATTCGCCAAAAATACAAATTTCACCCGAATCCAATGCGGACTGCTGTGTCTCGTTCAGCCAGTATAGGACCACGTCTGGGAGAAATTTCGAGTCAATCGGTCCAAAGACCTGGAAGCTATTGAAAAAATCGGCCGACGTTTTCATGAAAAAGGCCATTTTTTCTTTAAAATATTCGCCAAAAATACAAATTTCACCCGAATCCAATGCGGACTGCTGTGTCTCGTTCAGTCAGTATAGGACCACGTCTGGGAGAAATTTCGAGTCAATCGGTCCAAAGACCTGGAAGCTATTGAAAAAATCGGCCGACGTTTTCATGAACAAGGCCATTTTTTTCTTTAAAATATTCACCAAAAATACAAATTCCACCAGAATCCAACCAAAACCGGCGAGCCTCATTCCACCAGTGAGGAGGACATGCGTGTGCTAACCCTAGTCTCAGCCTTAAGCCAGCCTCATGAAACTTTGTCCCTCTCACTAAAATATTCGCCAAAAATACAAATTTCACCCGAATCCAATGCGGACTGCTGTGTCTCGTTCAGCCAGTATAGGACCACGTCTGGGAGAAATTTCGAGTCAATCGGTCCAAAGACCTGGAAGCTATTGAAAAAATCGGCCGACGTTTTCATGAAAAAGGCCATTTTTTCTTTAAAATATTCGCCAAAAATACAAATTTCACCCGAATCCAATGCGGACTGCTGTGTCTCGTTCAGCCAGTATAGGACCACGTCTGGGAGAAATTTCGAGTCAATCGGTCCAAAGACCTGGAAGCTATTGAAAAAATCGGCCGACGTTTTCATGAAAAAGGCCATTTTTTCTTTAAAATATTCGCCAAAAATACAAATTTCACCCGAATCCAATGCGGACTGCTGTGTCTCGTTCAGCCAGTATAGGACCACGTCTGGGAGAAATTTCGAGTCAATCGGTCCAAAGACCTGGAAGCTATTGAAAAAATCGGCCGACGTTTTCATGAACAAGGCCATTTTTTTCTTTAAAATATTCACCAAAAATACAAATTCCACCAGAATCCAACCAAAACCGGCGAGCCTCATTCCACCAGTGAGGAGGACATGCGTGTGCAATTTCGAGTCAATCGGTCAAAAGACGACCGTAACCCTAACCCTAGCCCCATAACCCTAACCCTAGCCTCAGCCTTAAGCCAGCCTCATGAAACATTGTCCCTCTCACTAAAATATTCGCCAAAAATACAAATTTCACCCGAATCCAATGCGGACTGCTGTGTCTCGTTCAGCCAGTATAGGACCACGTCTGGGAGAAATTTCGAGTCAATCGGTCCAAAGACCTGGAAGCTATTGAAAAAATCGGCCGACGTTTTCATGAAAAAGGCAATTTTTTCTTTAAAATATTCGCCAAAAATACAAATTTCACCCGAATCCAATGCGGACTGCTGTGTCTCGTTCAGCCAGTACAGGACCACGTCTGGGAGAAATTTCGAGTCAATCGGTCCAAAGACCTGGAAGCTATTGAAAAAATCGGCCGACGTTTTCATGAAAAAGGCCATTTTTTCTTTAAAATATTCGCCAAAAATACAAATTTCACCCGAATCCAATGCGGACTGCTGTGTCTCGTTCAGCCAGTATAGGACCACGTCTGGGAGAAATTTCGAGTCAATCGGTCCAAAGACCTGGAAGCTATTGAAAAAATCGGCCGACGTTTTCATGAAAAAGGCCATTTTTTCTTTAAAATATTCGCCAAAAATACAAATTTCACCCGAATCCAATGCGGACTGCTGTGTCTCGTTCAGTCAGTATAGGACCACGTCTGGGAGAAATTTCGAGTCAATCGGTCCAAAGACCTGGAAGCTATTGAAAAAATCGGCCGACGTTTTCATGAACAAGGCCATTTTTTTCTTTAAAATATTCACCAAAAATACAAATTCCACCAGAATCCAACCAAAACCGGCGAGCCTCATTCCACCAGTGAGGAGGACATGCGTGTGCAATTTCGAGTCAATCGGTCAAAAGACGACCGTAACCCTAACCCTAGCCCCATAACCCTAACCCTAGCCTCAGCCTTAAGCCAGCCTCATGAAACATTGTCCCTCTCACTAAAATATTCGCCAAAAATACAAATTTCACCCGAATCCAATGCGGACTGCTGTGTCTCGTTCAGCCAGTATAGGACCACGTCTGGGAGAAATTTCGAGTCAATCGGTCCAAAGACCTGGAAGCTATTGAAAAAATCGGCCGACGTTTTCATGAAAAAGGCAATTTTTTCTTTAAAATATTCGCCAAAAATACAAATTTCACCCGAATCCAATGCGGACTGCTGTGTCTCGTTCAGCCAGTACAGGACCACGTCTGGGAGAAATTTCGAGTCAATCGGTCCAAAGACCTGGAAGCTATTGAAAAAATCGGCCGACGTTTTCATGAAAAAGGCCATTTTTTCTTTAAAATATTCGCCAAAAATACAAATTTCACCCGAATCCAATGCGGACTGCTGTGTCTCGTTCAGCCAGTATAGGACCACGTCTGGGAGAAATTTCGAGTCAATCGGTCCAAAGACCTGGAAGCTATTGAAAAAATCGGCCGACGTTTTCATGAAAAAGGCCATTTTTTCTTTAAAATATTCGCCAAAAATACAAATTTCACCCGAATCCAATGCGGACTGCTGTGTCTCGTTCAGCCAGTATAGGACCACGTCTGGGAGAAATTTCGAGTCAATCGGTCCAAAGACCTGGAAGCTATTGAAAAAATCGGCCGACGTTTTCATGAACAAGGCCATTTTTTTCTTTAAAATATTCACCAAAAATACAAATTCCACCAGAATCCAACCAAAACCGGCGAGCCTCATTCCACCAGTGAGGAGGACATGCGTGTGCAATTTCGAGTCAATCGGTCAAAAGACGACCGTAACCCTAACCCTAGCCCCATAACCCTAACCCTAGCCTCAGCCTTAAGCCAGCCTCATGAAACATTGTCCCTCTCACTAAAATATTCGCCAAAAATACAAATTTCACCCGAATCCAATGCGGACTGCTGTGTCTCGTTCAGCCAGTATAGGACCACGTCTGGGAGAAATTTCGAGTCAATCGGTCCAAAGACCTGGAAGCTATTGAAAAAATCGGCCGACGTTTTCATGAAAAAGGCCATTTTTTTCTTTAAAATATTCACCAAAAATACAAATTCCACCAGAATCCAACCAAAACCGGCGAGCCTCATTCCACCAGTGAGGAGGACATGCGTGTGCAATTTCGAGTCAATCGGTCAAAAGACGACCGTAACCCTAGCCCTAGCCCCATAACCCTAACCCTAACCCTAACCCTAGCCTCAGCCTTAAGCCAGCCTCATGAAACATTGTCCCTCTCACTAAAATATTCGCCAAAAATACAAATTTCACCCGAATCCAATGCGGACTGCTGTGTCTCGTTCAGCCAGTATAGGACCACCTCTGGGAGAAATTTCGAGTCAATCGGTCCAAAGACCTGGAAGCTATTGAAAAAATCGGCCGACGTTTTCATGAAAAAGGCCATTTTTTCTTTAAAATATTCGCCAAAAATACAAATTTCACCAGAATCCAATGCGGACTGCTGTGTCTCGTTCAGCCAGTATAGGACCACGTCTGGGAGAAATTTCGAGTCAATCGGTCCAAAGACCTGGAAGCTATTGAAAAAATCGGCCGACGTTTTCATGAAAAAGGCCATTTTTTCTTTAAAATATTCGCCAAAAATACAAATTTCACCCGAATCCAATGCGGACTGCTGTGTCTCGTTCAGCCAGTATAGGACCACGTCTGGGAGAAATTTCGAGTCAATCGGTCCAAAGACCTGGAAGCTATTGAAAAAATCGGCCGACGTTTTCATGAAAAAGGCCATTTTTTTCTTTAAAATATTCACCAAAAATACAAATTCCACCAGAATCCAACCAAAACCGGCGAGCCTCATTCCACCAGTGAGGAGGACATGCGTGTGCAATTTCGAGTCAATCGGTCAAAAGACGACCGTAACCCTAACCCTAGCCCCATAACCCTAACCCTAGCCTCAGCCTTAAGCCAGCCTCATGAAACATTGTCCCTCTCACTAAAATATTCGCCAAAAATACAAATTTCACCCGAATCCAATGCGGACTGCTGTGTCTCGTTCAGCCAGTATAGGACCACGTCTGGGAGAAATTTCGAGTCAATCGGTCCAAAGACCTGGAAGCTATTGAAAAAATCGGCCGACGTTTTCATGAAAAAGGCCATTTTTTTCTTTAAAATATTCACCAAAAATACAAATTCCACCAGAATCCAACCAAAACCGGCGAGCCTCATTCCACCAGTGAGGAGGACATGCGTGTGCAATTTCGAGTCAATCGGTCAAAAGACGACCGTAACCCTAACCCTAGCCCCATAACCCTAACCCTAACCCTAACCCTAGCCTCAGCCTTAAGCCAGCCTCATGAAACTTTGTCCCTCTCACTAAAATATTCGCCAAAAATACAAATTTCACCCGAATCCAATGCGGACTGCTGTGTCTCGTTCAGCCAGTATAGGACCACGTCTGGGAGAAATTTCGAGTCAATCGGTCCAAAGACCTGGAAGCTATTGAAAAAATCGGCCGACGTTTTCATGAAAAAGGCCATTTTTTCTTTAAAATATTCGCCAAAAATACAAATTTCACCCGAATCCAATGCGGACTGCTGTGTCTCGTTCAGCCAGTATAGGACCACGTCTGGGAGAAATTTCGAGTCAATCGGTCCAAAGACCTGGAAGCTATTGAAAAAATCGGCCGACGTTTTCATGAACAAGGCCATTTTTTTCTTTAAAATATTCACCAAAAATACAAATTCCACCAGAATCCAACCAAAACCGGCGAGCCTCATTCCACCAGTGAGGAGGACATGCGTGTGCAATTTCGAGTCAATCGGTCAAAAGACGACCGTAACCCTAACCCTAGCCCCATAACCCTAACCCTAGCCTCAGCCTTAAGCCAGCCTCATGAAACATTGTCCCTCTCACTAAAATATTCGCCAAAAATACAAATTTCACCCGAATCCAATGCGGACTGCTGTGTCTCGTTCAGCCAGTATAGGACCACGTCTGGGAGAAATTTCGAGTCAATCGGTCCAAAGACCTGGAAGCTATTGAAAAAATCGGCCGACGTTTTCATGAAAAAGGCCATTTTTTCTTTAAAATATTCGCCAAAAATACAAATTTCACCCGAATCCAATGCGGACTGCTGTGTCTCGCTCAGCCAGTATAGGACCACGTCTGGGAGAAATTTCGAGTCAATCGGTCCAAAGACCTGGAAGCTATTGAAAAAATCGGCCGACGTTTTCATGAAAAAGGCCATTTTTTCTTTAAAATATTCGCCAAAAATACAAATTTCACCCGAATCCAATGCGGACTGCTGTGTCTCGTTCAGTCAGTATAGGACCACGTCTGGGAGAAATTTCGAGTCAATCGGTCCAAAGACCTGGAAGCTATTGAAAAAATCGGCCGACGTTTTCATGAACAAGGCCATTTTTTTCTTTAAAATATTCACCAAAAATACAAATTCCACCAGAATCCAACCAAAACCGGCGAGCCTCATTCCACCAGTGAGGAGGACATGCGTGTGCAATTTCGAGTCAATCGGTCAAAAGACGACCGTAACCCTAACCCTAGCCCCATAACCCTAATCCTAACCCTAACCCTAGCCTCAGCCTTAAGCCAGCCTCATGAAACTTTGTCCCTCTCACTAAAATATTCGCCAAAAATACAAATTTCACCCGAATCCAATGCGGACTGCTGTGTCTCGTTCAGCCAGTATAGGACCACGTCTGGGAGAAATTTCGAGTCAATCGGTCCAAAGACCTGGAAGCTATTGAAAAAATCGGCCGACGTTTTCATGAAAAAGGCCATTTTTTCTTTAAAATATTCGCCAAAAATACAAATTTCACCCGAATCCAATGCGGACTGCTGTGTCTCGTTCAGCCAGTATAGGACCACGTCTGGGAGAAATTTCGAGTCAATCGGTCCAAAGACCTGGAAGCTATTGAAAAAATCGGCCGACGTTTTCATGAAAAAGGCAATTTTTTCTTTAAAATATTCGCCAAAAATACAAATTTCACCCGAATCCAATGCGGACTGCTGTGTCTCGTTCAGCCAGTACAGGACCACGTCTGGGAGAAATTTCGAGTCAATCGGTCCAAAGACCTGGAAGCTATTGAAAAAATCGGCCGACGTTTTCATGAAAAAGGCCATTTTTTCTTTAAAATATTCGCCAAAAATACAAATTTCACCCGAATCCAATGCGGACTGCTGTGTCTCGTTCAGCCAGTATAGGACCACGTCTGGGAGAAATTTCGAGTCAATCGGTCCAAAGACCTGGAAGCTATTGAAAAAATCGGCCGACGTTTTCATGAAAAAGGCCATTTTTTCTTTAAAATATTCGCCAAAAATACAAATTTCACCCGAATCCAATGCGGACTGCTGTGTCTCGTTCAGTCAGTATAGGACCACGTCTGGGAGAAATTTCGAGTCAATCGGTCCAAAGACCTGGAAGCTATTGAAAAAATCGGCCGACGTTTTCATGAACAAGGCCATTTTTTTCTTTAAAATATTCACCAAAAATACAAATTCCACCAGAATCCAACCAAAACCGGCGAGCCTCATTCCACCAGTGAGGAGGACATGCGTGTGCAATTTCGAGTCAATCGGTCAAAAGACGACCGTAACCCTAACCCTAGCCCCATAACCCTAACCCTAACCCTAACCCTAGTCTCAGCCTTAAGCCAGCCTCATGAAACTTTGTCCCTCTCACTAAAATATTCGCCAAAAATACAAATTTCACCCGAATCCAATGCGGACTGCTGTGTCTCGTTCAGCCAGTATAGGACCACGTCTGGGAGAAATTTCGAGTCAATCGGTCCAAAGACCTGGAAGCTATTGAAAAAATCGGCCGACGTTTTCATGAAAAAGGCCATTTTTTCTTTAAAATATTCGCCAAAAATACAAATTTCACCCGAATCCAATGCGGACTGCTGTGTCTCGTTCAGCCAGTATAGGACCACGTCTGGGAGAAATTTCGAGTCAATCGGTCCAAAGACCTGGAAGCTATTGAAAAAATCGGCCGACGTTTTCATGAAAAAGGCCATTTTTTCTTTAAAATATTCGCCAAAAATACAAATTTCACCCGAATCCAATGCGGACTGCTGTGTCTCGTTCAGCCAGTATAGGACCACGTCTGGGAGAAATTTCGAGTCAATCGGTCCAAAGACCTGGAAGCTATTGAAAAAATCGGCCGACGTTTTCATGAACAAGGCCATTTTTTTCTTTAAAATATTCACCAAAAATACAAATTCCACCAGAATCCAACCAAAACCGGCGAGCCTCATTCCACCAGTGAGGAGGACATGCGTGTGCAATTTCGAGTCAATCGGTCAAAAGACGACCGTAACCCTAACCCTAGCCCCATAACCCTAACCCTAGCCTCAGCCTTAAGCCAGCCTCATGAAACATTGTCCCTCTCACTAAAATATTCGCCAAAAATACAAATTTCACCCGAATCCAATGCGGACTGCTGTGTCTCGTTCAGCCAGTATAGGACCACGTCTGGGAGAAATTTCGAGTCAATCGGTCCAAAGACCTGGAAGCTATTGAAAAAATCGGCCGACGTTTTCATGAAAAAGGCAATTTTTTCTTTAAAATATTCGCCAAAAATACAAATTTCACCCGAATCCAATGCGGACTGCTGTGTCTCGTTCAGCCAGTACAGGACCACGTCTGGGAGAAATTTCGAGTCAATCGGTCCAAAGACCTGGAAGCTATTGAAAAAATCGGCCGACGTTTTCATGAAAAAGGCCATTTTTTCTTTAAAATATTCGCCAAAAATACAAATTTCACCCGAATCCAATGCGGACTGCTGTGTCTCGTTCAGCCAGTATAGGACCACGTCTGGGAGAAATTTCGAGTCAATCGGTCCAAAGACCTGGAAGCTATTGAAAAAATCGGCCGACGTTTTCATGAAAAAGGCCATTTTTTCTTTAAAATATTCGCCAAAAATACAAATTTCACCCGAATCCAATGCGGACTGCTGTGTCTCGTTCAGTCAGTATAGGACCACGTCTGGGAGAAATTTCGAGTCAATCGGTCCAAAGACCTGGAAGCTATTGAAAAAATCGGCCGACGTTTTCATGAACAAGGCCATTTTTTTCTTTAAAATATTCACCAAAAATACAAATTCCACCAGAATCCAACCAAAACCGGCGAGCCTCATTCCACCAGTGAGGAGGACATGCGTGTGCAATTTCGAGTCAATCGGTCAAAAGACGACCGTAACCCTAACCCTAGCCCCATAACCCTAACCCTAGCCTCAGCCTTAAGCCAGCCTCATGAAACATTGTCCCTCTCACTAAAATATTCGCCAAAAATACAAATTTCACCCGAATCCAATGCGGACTGCTGTGTCTCGTTCAGCCAGTATAGGACCACGTCTGGGAGAAATTTCGAGTCAATCGGTCCAAAGACCTGGAAGCTATTGAAAAAATCGGCCGACGTTTTCATGAAAAAGGCAATTTTTTCTTTAAAATATTCGCCAAAAATACAAATTTCACCCGAATCCAATGCGGACTGCTGTGTCTCGTTCAGCCAGTACAGGACCACGTCTGGGAGAAATTTCGAGTCAATCGGTCCAAAGACCTGGAAGCTATTGAAAAAATCGGCCGACGTTTTCATGAAAAAGGCCATTTTTTCTTTAAAATATTCGCCAAAAATACAAATTTCACCCGAATCCAATGCGGACTGCTGTGTCTCGTTCAGTCAGTATAGGACCACGTCTGGGAGAAATTTCGAGTCAATCGGTCCAAAGACCTGGAAGCTATTGAAAAAATCGGCCGACGTTTTCATGAACAAGGCCATTTTTTTCTTTAAAATATTCACCAAAAATACAAATTCCACCAGAATCCAACCAAAACCGGCGAGCCTCATTCCACCAGTGAGGAGGACATGCGTGTGCAATTTCGAGTCAATCGGTCAAAAGACGACCGTAACCCTAACCCTAGCCCCATAACCCTAATCCTAACCCTAACCCTAGCCTCAGCCTTAAGCCAGCCTCATGAAACTTTGTCCCTCTCACTAAAATATTCGCCAAAAATACAAATTTCACCCGAATCCAATGCGGACTGCTGTGTCTCGTTCAGCCAGTATAGGACCACGTCTGGGAGAAATTTCGAGTCAATCGGTCCAAAGACCTGGAAGCTATTGAAAAAATCGGCCGACGTTTTCATGAAAAAGGCCATTTTTTCTTTAAAATATTCGCCAAAAATACAAATTTCACCCGAATCCAATGCGGACTGCTGTGTCTCGTTCAGCCAGTATAGGACCACGTCTGGGAGAAATTTCGAGTCAATCGGTCCAAAGACCTGGAAGCTATTGAAAAAATCGGCCGACGTTTTCATGAAAAAGGCAATTTTTTCTTTAAAATATTCGCCAAAAATACAAATTTCACCCGAATCCAATGCGGACTGCTGTGTCTCGTTCAGCCAGTACAGGACCACGTCTGGGAGAAATTTCGAGTCAATCGGTCCAAAGACCTGGAAGCTATTGAAAAAATCGGCCGACGTTTTCATGAAAAAGGCCATTTTTTCTTTAAAATATTCGCCAAAAATACAAATTTCACCCGAATCCAATGCGGACTGCTGTGTCTCGTTCAGCCAGTATAGGACCACGTCTGGGAGAAATTTCGAGTCAATCGGTCCAAAGACCTGGAAGCTATTGAAAAAATCGGCCGACGTTTTCATGAAAAAGGCCATTTTTTCTTTAAAATATTCGCCAAAAATACAAATTTCACCCGAATCCAATGCGGACTGCTGTGTCTCGTTCAGTCAGTATAGGACCACGTCTGGGAGAAATTTCGAGTCAATCGGTCCAAAGACCTGGAAGCTATTGAAAAAATCGGCCGACGTTTTCATGAACAAGGCCATTTTTTTCTTTAAAATATTCACCAAAAATACAAATTCCACCAGAATCCAACCAAAACCGGCGAGCCTCATTCCACCAGTGAGGAGGACATGCGTGTGCAATTTCGAGTCAATCGGTCAAAAGACGACCGTAACCCTAACCCTAGCCCCATAACCCTAACCCTAACCCTAACCCTAGTCTCAGCCTTAAGCCAGCCTCATGAAACTTTGTCCCTCTCACTAAAATATTCGCCAAAAATACAAATTTCACCCGAATCCAATGCGGACTGCTGTGTCTCGTTCAGCCAGTATAGGACCACGTCTGGGAGAAATTTCGAGTCAATCGGTCCAAAGACCTGGAAGCTATTGAAAAAATCGGCCGACGTTTTCATGAAAAAGGCCATTTTTTCTTTAAAATATTCGCCAAAAATACAAATTTCACCCGAATCCAATGCGGACTGCTGTGTCTCGTTCAGCCAGTATAGGACCACGTCTGGGAGAAATTTCGAGTCAATCGGTCCAAAGACCTGGAAGCTATTGAAAAAATCGGCCGACGTTTTCATGAAAAAGGCCATTTTTTCTTTAAAATATTCGCCAAAAATACAAATTTCACCCGAATCCAATGCGGACTGCTGTGTCTCGTTCAGCCAGTATAGGACCACGTCTGGGAGAAATTTCGAGTCAATCGGTCCAAAGACCTGGAAGCTATTGAAAAAATCGGCCGACGTTTTCATGAACAAGGCCATTTTTTTCTTTAAAATATTCACCAAAAATACAAATTCCACCAGAATCCAACCAAAACCGGCGAGCCTCATTCCACCAGTGAGGAGGACATGCGTGTGCAATTTCGAGTCAATCGGTCAAAAGACGACCGTAACCCTAACCCTAGCCCCATAACCCTAACCCTAGCCTCAGCCTTAAGCCAGCCTCATGAAACATTGTCCCTCTCACTAAAATATTCGCCAAAAATACAAATTTCACCCGAATCCAATGCGGACTGCTGTGTCTCGTTCAGCCAGTATAGGACCACGTCTGGGAGAAATTTCGAGTCAATCGGTCCAAAGACCTGGAAGCTATTGAAAAAATCGGCCGACGTTTTCATGAAAAAGGCAATTTTTTCTTTAAAATATTCGCCAAAAATACAAATTTCACCCGAATCCAATGCGGACTGCTGTGTCTCGTTCAGCCAGTACAGGACCACGTCTGGGAGAAATTTCGAGTCAATCGGTCCAAAGACCTGGAAGCTATTGAAAAAATCGGCCGACGTTTTCATGAAAAAGGCCATTTTTTCTTTAAAATATTCGCCAAAAATACAAATTTCACCCGAATCCAATGCGGACTGCTGTGTCTCGTTCAGCCAGTATAGGACCACGTCTGGGAGAAATTTCGAGTCAATCGGTCCAAAGACCTGGAAGCTATTGAAAAAATCGGCCGACGTTTTCATGAAAAAGGCCATTTTTTCTTTAAAATATTCGCCAAAAATACAAATTTCACCCGAATCCAATGCGGACTGCTGTGTCTCGTTCAGCCAGTATAGGACCACGTCTGGGAGAAATTTCGAGTCAATCGGTCCAAAGACCTGGAAGCTATTGAAAAAATCGGCCGACGTTTTCATGAACAAGGCCATTTTTTTCTTTAAAATATTCACCAAAAATACAAATTCCACCAGAATCCAACCAAAACCGGCGAGCCTCATTCCACCAGTGAGGAGGACATGCGTGTGCAATTTCGAGTCAATCGGTCAAAAGACGACCGTAACCCTAACCCTAGCCCCATAACCCTAACCCTAGCCTCAGCCTTAAGCCAGCCTCATGAAACATTGTCCCTCTCACTAAAATATTCGCCAAAAATACAAATTTCACCCGAATCCAATGCGGACTGCTGTGTCTCGTTCAGCCAGTATAGGACCACGTCTGGGAGAAATTTCGAGTCAATCGGTCCAAAGACCTGGAAGCTATTGAAAAAATCGGCCGACGTTTTCATGAAAAAGGCCATTTTTTTCTTTAAAATATTCACCAAAAATACAAATTCCACCAGAATCCAACCAAAACCGGCGAGCCTCATTCCACCAGTGAGGAGGACATGCGTGTGCAATTTCGAGTCAATCGGTCAAAAGACGACCGTAACCCTAGCCCTAGCCCCATAACCCTAACCCTAACCCTAACCCTAGCCTCAGCCTTAAGCCAGCCTCATGAAACATTGTCCCTCTCACTAAAATATTCGCCAAAAATACAAATTTCACCCGAATCCAATGCGGACTGCTGTGTCTCGTTCAGCCAGTATAGGACCACCTCTGGGAGAAATTTCGAGTCAATCGGTCCAAAGACCTGGAAGCTATTGAAAAAATCGGCCGACGTTTTCATGAAAAAGGCCATTTTTTCTTTAAAATATTCGCCAAAAATACAAATTTCACCAGAATCCAATGCGGACTGCTGTGTCTCGTTCAGCCAGTATAGGACCACGTCTGGGAGAAATTTCGAGTCAATCGGTCCAAAGACCTGGAAGCTATTGAAAAAATCGGCCGACGTTTTCATGAAAAAGGCCATTTTTTCTTTAAAATATTCGCCAAAAATACAAATTTCACCCGAATCCAATGCGGACTGCTGTGTCTCGTTCAGCCAGTATAGGACCACGTCTGGGAGAAATTTCGAGTCAATCGGTCCAAAGACCTGGAAGCTATTGAAAAAATCGGCCGACGTTTTCATGAAAAAGGCCATTTTTTTCTTTAAAATATTCACCAAAAATACAAATTCCACCAGAATCCAACCAAAACCGGCGAGCCTCATTCCACCAGTGAGGAGGACATGCGTGTGCAATTTCGAGTCAATCGGTCAAAAGACGACCGTAACCCTAACCCTAGCCCCATAACCCTAACCCTAGCCTCAGCCTTAAGCCAGCCTCATGAAACATTGTCCCTCTCACTAAAATATTCGCCAAAAATACAAATTTCACCCGAATCCAATGCGGACTGCTGTGTCTCGTTCAGCCAGTATAGGACCACGTCTGGGAGAAATTTCGAGTCAATCGGTCCAAAGACCTGGAAGCTATTGAAAAAATCGGCCGACGTTTTCATGAAAAAGGCCATTTTTTTCTTTAAAATATTCACCAAAAATACAAATTCCACCAGAATCCAACCAAAACCGGCGAGCCTCATTCCACCAGTGAGGAGGACATGCGTGTGCAATTTCGAGTCAATCGGTCAAAAGACGACCGTAACCCTAACCCTAGCCCCATAACCCTAACCCTAACCCTAACCCTAGCCTCAGCCTTAAGCCAGCCTCATGAAACTTTGTCCCTCTCACTAAAATATTCGCCAAAAATACAAATTTCACCCGAATCCAATGCGGACTGCTGTGTCTCGTTCAGCCAGTATAGGACCACGTCTGGGAGAAATTTCGAGTCAATCGGTCCAAAGACCTGGAAGCTATTGAAAAAATCGGCCGACGTTTTCATGAAAAAGGCCATTTTTTCTTTAAAATATTCGCCAAAAATACAAATTTCACCCGAATCCAATGCGGACTGCTGTGTCTCGTTCAGCCAGTATAGGACCACGTCTGGGAGAAATTTCGAGTCAATCGGTCCAAAGACCTGGAAGCTATTGAAAAAATCGGCCGACGTTTTCATGAACAAGGCCATTTTTTTCTTTAAAATATTCACCAAAAATACAAATTCCACCAGAATCCAACCAAAACCGGCGAGCCTCATTCCACCAGTGAGGAGGACATGCGTGTGCAATTTCGAGTCAATCGGTCAAAAGACGACCGTAACCCTAACCCTAGCCCCATAACCCTAACCCTAGCCTCAGCCTTAAGCCAGCCTCATGAAACATTGTCCCTCTCACTAAAATATTCGCCAAAAATACAAATTTCACCCGAATCCAATGCGGACTGCTGTGTCTCGTTCAGCCAGTATAGGACCACGTCTGGGAGAAATTTCGAGTCAATCGGTCCAAAGACCTGGAAGCTATTGAAAAAATCGGCCGACGTTTTCATGAAAAAGGCCATTTTTTCTTTAAAATATTCGCCAAAAATACAAATTTCACCCGAATCCAATGCGGACTGCTGTGTCTCGCTCAGCCAGTATAGGACCACGTCTGGGAGAAATTTCGAGTCAATCGGTCCAAAGACCTGGAAGCTATTGAAAAAATCGGCCGACGTTTTCATGAAAAAGGCCATTTTTTCTTTAAAATATTCGCCAAAAATACAAATTTCACCCGAATCCAATGCGGACTGCTGTGTCTCGTTCAGTCAGTATAGGACCACGTCTGGGAGAAATTTCGAGTCAATCGGTCCAAAGACCTGGAAGCTATTGAAAAAATCGGCCGACGTTTTCATGAACAAGGCCATTTTTTTCTTTAAAATATTCACCAAAAATACAAATTCCACCAGAATCCAACCAAAACCGGCGAGCCTCATTCCACCAGTGAGGAGGACATGCGTGTGCAATTTCGAGTCAATCGGTCAAAAGACGACCGTAACCCTAACCCTAGCCCCATAACCCTAATCCTAACCCTAACCCTAGCCTCAGCCTTAAGCCAGCCTCATGAAACTTTGTCCCTCTCACTAAAATATTCGCCAAAAATACAAATTTCACCCGAATCCAATGCGGACTGCTGTGTCTCGTTCAGCCAGTATAGGACCACGTCTGGGAGAAATTTCGAGTCAATCGGTCCAAAGACCTGGAAGCTATTGAAAAAATCGGCCGACGTTTTCATGAAAAAGGCCATTTTTTCTTTAAAATATTCGCCAAAAATACAAATTTCACCCGAATCCAATGCGGACTGCTGTGTCTCGTTCAGCCAGTATAGGACCACGTCTGGGAGAAATTTCGAGTCAATCGGTCCAAAGACCTGGAAGCTATTGAAAAAATCGGCCGACGTTTTCATGAAAAAGGCAATTTTTTCTTTAAAATATTCGCCAAAAATACAAATTTCACCCGAATCCAATGCGGACTGCTGTGTCTCGTTCAGCCAGTACAGGACCACGTCTGGGAGAAATTTCGAGTCAATCGGTCCAAAGACCTGGAAGCTATTGAAAAAATCGGCCGACGTTTTCATGAAAAAGGCCATTTTTTCTTTAAAATATTCGCCAAAAATACAAATTTCACCCGAATCCAATGCGGACTGCTGTGTCTCGTTCAGCCAGTATAGGACCACGTCTGGGAGAAATTTCGAGTCAATCGGTCCAAAGACCTGGAAGCTATTGAAAAAATCGGCCGACGTTTTCATGAAAAAGGCCATTTTTTCTTTAAAATATTCGCCAAAAATACAAATTTCACCCGAATCCAATGCGGACTGCTGTGTCTCGTTCAGTCAGTATAGGACCACGTCTGGGAGAAATTTCGAGTCAATCGGTCCAAAGACCTGGAAGCTATTGAAAAAATCGGCCGACGTTTTCATGAACAAGGCCATTTTTTTCTTTAAAATATTCACCAAAAATACAAATTCCACCAGAATCCAACCAAAACCGGCGAGCCTCATTCCACCAGTGAGGAGGACATGCGTGTGCAATTTCGAGTCAATCGGTCAAAAGACGACCGTAACCCTAACCCTAGCCCCATAACCCTAACCCTAACCCTAACCCTAGTCTCAGCCTTAAGCCAGCCTCATGAAACTTTGTCCCTCTCACTAAAATATTCGCCAAAAATACAAATTTCACCCGAATCCAATGCGGACTGCTGTGTCTCGTTCAGCCAGTATAGGACCACGTCTGGGAGAAATTTCGAGTCAATCGGTCCAAAGACCTGGAAGCTATTGAAAAAATCGGCCGACGTTTTCATGAAAAAGGCCATTTTTTCTTTAAAATATTCGCCAAAAATACAAATTTCACCCGAATCCAATGCGGACTGCTGTGTCTCGTTCAGCCAGTATAGGACCACGTCTGGGAGAAATTTCGAGTCAATCGGTCCAAAGACCTGGAAGCTATTGAAAAAATCGGCCGACGTTTTCATGAAAAAGGCCATTTTTTCTTTAAAATATTCGCCAAAAATACAAATTTCACCCGAATCCAATGCGGACTGCTGTGTCTCGTTCAGCCAGTATAGGACCACGTCTGGGAGAAATTTCGAGTCAATCGGTCCAAAGACCTGGAAGCTATTGAAAAAATCGGCCGACGTTTTCATGAACAAGGCCATTTTTTTCTTTAAAATATTCACCAAAAATACAAATTCCACCAGAATCCAACCAAAACCGGCGAGCCTCATTCCACCAGTGAGGAGGACATGCGTGTGCAATTTCGAGTCAATCGGTCAAAAGACGACCGTAACCCTAACCCTAGCCCCATAACCCTAACCCTAGCCTCAGCCTTAAGCCAGCCTCATGAAACATTGTCCCTCTCACTAAAATATTCGCCAAAAATACAAATTTCACCCGAATCCAATGCGGACTGCTGTGTCTCGTTCAGCCAGTATAGGACCACGTCTGGGAGAAATTTCGAGTCAATCGGTCCAAAGACCTGGAAGCTATTGAAAAAATCGGCCGACGTTTTCATGAAAAAGGCAATTTTTTCTTTAAAATATTCGCCAAAAATACAAATTTCACCCGAATCCAATGCGGACTGCTGTGTCTCGTTCAGCCAGTACAGGACCACGTCTGGGAGAAATTTCGAGTCAATCGGTCCAAAGACCTGGAAGCTATTGAAAAAATCGGCCGACGTTTTCATGAAAAAGGCCATTTTTTCTTTAAAATATTCGCCAAAAATACAAATTTCACCCGAATCCAATGCGGACTGCTGTGTCTCGTTCAGCCAGTATAGGACCACGTCTGGGAGAAATTTCGAGTCAATCGGTCCAAAGACCTGGAAGCTATTGAAAAAATCGGCCGACGTTTTCATGAAAAAGGCCATTTTTTCTTTAAAATATTCGCCAAAAATACAAATTTCACCCGAATCCAATGCGGACTGCTGTGTCTCGTTCAGTCAGTATAGGACCACGTCTGGGAGAAATTTCGAGTCAATCGGTCCAAAGACCTGGAAGCTATTGAAAAAATCGGCCGACGTTTTCATGAACAAGGCCATTTTTTTCTTTAAAATATTCACCAAAAATACAAATTCCACCAGAATCCAACCAAAACCGGCGAGCCTCATTCCACCAGTGAGGAGGACATGCGTGTGCAATTTCGAGTCAATCGGTCAAAAGACGACCGTAACCCTAACCCTAGCCCCATAACCCTAACCCTAGCCTCAGCCTTAAGCCAGCCTCATGAAACATTGTCCCTCTCACTAAAATATTCGCCAAAAATACAAATTTCACCCGAATCCAATGCGGACTGCTGTGTCTCGTTCAGCCAGTATAGGACCACGTCTGGGAGAAATTTCGAGTCAATCGGTCCAAAGACCTGGAAGCTATTGAAAAAATCGGCCGACGTTTTCATGAAAAAGGCAATTTTTTCTTTAAAATATTCGCCAAAAATACAAATTTCACCCGAATCCAATGCGGACTGCTGTGTCTCGTTCAGCCAGTACAGGACCACGTCTGGGAGAAATTTCGAGTCAATCGGTCCAAAGACCTGGAAGCTATTGAAAAAATCGGCCGACGTTTTCATGAAAAAGGCCATTTTTTCTTTAAAATATTCGCCAAAAATACAAATTTCACCCGAATCCAATGCGGACTGCTGTGTCTCGTTCAGCCAGTATAGGACCACGTCTGGGAGAAATTTCGAGTCAATCGGTCCAAAGACCTGGAAGCTATTGAAAAAATCGGCCGACGTTTTCATGAAAAAGGCCATTTTTTCTTTAAAATATTCGCCAAAAATACAAATTTCACCCGAATCCAATGCGGACTGCTGTGTCTCGTTCAGTCAGTATAGGACCACGTCTGGGAGAAATTTCGAGTCAATCGGTCCAAAGACCTGGAAGCTATTGAAAAAATCGGCCGACGTTTTCATGAACAAGGCCATTTTTTTCTTTAAAATATTCACCAAAAATACAAATTCCACCAGAATCCAACCAAAACCGGCGAGCCTCATTCCACCAGTGAGGAGGACATGCGTGTGCAATTTCGAGTCAATCGGTCAAAAGACGACCGTAACCCTAACCCTAGCCCCATAACCCTAACCCTAGCCTCAGCCTTAAGCCAGCCTCATGAAACATTGTCCCTCTCACTAAAATATTCGCCAAAAATACAAATTTCACCCGAATCCAATGCGGACTGCTGTGTCTCGTTCAGCCAGTATAGGACCACGTCTGGGAGAAATTTCGAGTCAATCGGTCCAAAGACCTGGAAGCTATTGAAAAAATCGGCCGACGTTTTCATGAAAAAGGCAATTTTTTCTTTAAAATATTCGCCAAAAATACAAATTTCACCCGAATCCAATGCGGACTGCTGTGTCTCGTTCAGCCAGTACAGGACCACGTCTGGGAGAAATTTCGAGTCAATCGGTCCAAAGACCTGGAAGCTATTGAAAAAATCGGCCGACGTTTTCATGAAAAAGGCCATTTTTTCTTTAAAATATTCGCCAAAAATACAAATTTCACCCGAATCCAATGCGGACTGCTGTGTCTCGTTCAGCCAGTATAGGACCACGTCTGGGAGAAATTTCGAGTCAATCGGTCCAAAGACCTGGAAGCTATTGAAAAAATCGGCCGACGTTTTCATGAAAAAGGCCATTTTTTCTTTAAAATATTCGCCAAAAATACAAATTTCACCCGAATCCAATGCGGACTGCTGTGTCTCGTTCAGTCAGTATAGGACCACGTCTGGGAGAAATTTCGAGTCAATCGGTCCAAAGACCTGGAAGCTATTGAAAAAATCGGCCGACGTTTTCATGAACAAGGCCATTTTTTTCTTTAAAATATTCACCAAAAATACAAATTCCACCAGAATCCAACCAAAACCGGCGAGCCTCATTCCACCAGTGAGGAGGACATGCGTGTGCAATTTCGAGTCAATCGGTCAAAAGACGACCGTAACCCTAACCCTAGCCCCATAACCCTAACCCTAACCCTAACCCTAGCCTCAGCCTTAAGCCAGCCTCATGAAACTTTGTCCCTCTCACTAAAATATTCGCCAAAAATACAAATTTCACCCGAATCCAATGCGGACTGCTGTGTCTCGTTCAGCCAGTATAGGACCACGTCTGGGAGAAATTTCGAGTCAATCGGTCCAAAGACCTGGAAGCTATTGAAAAAATCGGCCGACGTTTTCATGAAAAAGGCCATTTTTTCTTTAAAATATTCGCCAAAAATACAAATTTCACCCGAATCCAATGCGGACTGCTGTGTCTCGTTCAGCCAGTATAGGACCACGTCTGGGAGAAATTTCGAGTCAATCGGTCCAAAGACCTGGAAGCTATTGAAAAAATCGGCCGACGTTTTCATGAAAAAGGCCATTTTTTCTTTAAAATATTCGCCAAAAATACAAATTTCACCCGAATCCAATGCGGACTGCTGTGTCTCGTTCAGACAGTATAGGACCACGTCTGGGAGAAATTTCGAGTCAATCGGTCCAAAGACCTGGAAGCTATTGAAAAAATCGGCCGACGTTTTCATGAACAAGGCCATTTTTTTCTTTAAAATATTCACCAAAAATACAAATTCCACCAGAATCCAACCAAAACCGGCGAGCCTCATTCCACCAGTGAGGAGGACATGCGTGTGCAATTTCGAGTCAATCGGTCAAAAGACGACCGTAACCCTAACCCTAGCCCCATAACCCTAACCCTAGCCTCAGCCTTAAGCCAGCCTCATGAAACATTGTCCCTCTCACTAAAATATTCGCCAAAAATACAAATTTCACCCGAATCCAATGCGGACTGCTGTGTCTCGTTCAGCCAGTATAGGACCACGTCTGGGAGAAATTTCGAGTCAATCGGTCCAAAGACCTGGAAGCTATTGAAAAAATCGGCCGACGTTTTCATGAAAAAGGCCATTTTTTCTTTAAAATATTCGCCAAAAATACAAATTTCACCCGAATCCAATGCGGACTGCTGTGTCTCGTTCAGCCAGTATAGGACCACGTCTGGGAGAAATTTCGAGTCAATCGGTCCAAAGACCTGGAAGCTATTGAAAAAATCGGCCGACGTTTTCATGAAAAAGGCCATTTTTTTCTTTAAAATATTCACCAAAAATACAAATTCCACCAGAATCCAACCAAAACCGGCGAGCCTCATTCCACCAGTGAGGAGGACATGCGTGTGCAATTTCGAGTCAATCGGTCAAAAGACGACCGTAACCCTAACCCTAGCCCCATAACCCTAACCCTAACCCTAGCCTCAGCCTTAAGCCAGCCTCATGAAACATTGTCCCTCTCACTAAAATATTCGCCAAAAATACAAATTTCACCCGAATCCAATGCGGACTGCTGTGTCTCGTTCAGCCAGTATAGGACCACGTCTGGGAGAAATTTCGAGTCAATCGGTCCAAAGACCTGGAAGCTATTGTAAAAATCGGCCGACGTTTTCATGAAAAAGGCCATTTTTTCTTTAAAATATTCGCCAAAAATACAAATTTCACCCGAATCCAATGCGGACTGCTGTGTCTCGTTCAGCCAGTACAGGACCACGTCTGGGAGAAATTTCGAGTCAATCGGTCCAAAGACCTGGAAGCTATTGAAAAAATCGGCCGACGTTTTCATGAAAAAGGCCATTTTTTCTTTAAAATATTCGCCAAAAATACAAATTTCACCCGAATCCAATGCGGACTGCTGTGTCTCGTTCAACCAGTATAGGACCACGTCTGGGAGAAATTTCGAGTCAATCGGTCCAAAGACCTGGAAGCTATTGAAAAAATCGGCCGACGTTTTCATGAACAAGGCCATTTTTTTCTTTAAAATATTCACCAAAAATACAAATTCCACCAGAATCCAACCAAAACCGGCGAGCCTCATTCCACCAGTGAGGAGGACATGCGTGTGCAATTTCGAGTCAATCGGTCAAAAGACGACCGTAACCCTAACCCTAGCCCCATAACCCTAACCCTAACCCTAACCCTAGCCTCAGCCTTAAGCCAGCCTCATGAAACTTTGTCCCTCTCACTAAAATATTCGCCAAAAATACAAATTTCACCCGAATCCAATGCGGACTGCTGTGTCTCGTTCAGCCAGTATAGGACCACGTCTGGGAGAAATTTCGAGTCAATCGGTCCAAAGACCTGGAAGCTATTGAAAAAATCGGCCGACGTTTTCATGAAAAAGGCCATTTTTTCTTTAAAATATTCGCCAAAAATACAAATTTCACCCGAATCCAATGCGGACTGCTGTGTCTCGTTCAGCCAGTATAGGACCACGTCTGGGAGAAATTTCGAGTCAATCGGTCCAAAGACCTGGAAGCTATTGAAAAAATCGGCCGACGTTTTCATGAAAAAGGCCATTTTTTCTTTAAAATATTCGCCAAAAATACAAATTTCACCCGAATCCAATGCGGACTGCTGTGTCTCGTTCAGCCAGTATAGGACCACGTCTGGGAGAAATTTCGAGTCAATCGGTCCAAAGACCTGGAAGCTATTGAAAAAATCGGCCGACGTTTTCATGAAAAAGGCCATTTTTTTCTTTAAAATATTCACCAAAAATACAAATTCCACCAGAATCCAACCAAAACCGGCGAGCCTCATTCCACCAGTGAGGAGGACATGCGTGTGCAATTTCGAGTCAATCGGTCAAAAGACGACCGTAACCCTAACCCTAGCCCCATAACCCTAACCCTAACCCTAACCCTAGCCTCAGCCTTAAGCCAGCCTCATGAAACATTGTCCCTCTCACTAAAATATTCGCCAAAAATACAAATTTCACCCGAATCCAATGCGGACTGCTGTGTCTCGTTCAGCCAGTATAGGACCACGTCTGGGAGAAATTTCGAGTCAATCGGTCCAAAGACCTGGAAGCTATTGAAAAAATCGGCCGACGTTTTCATGAAAAAGGCCATTTTTTCTTTAAAATATTCGCCAAAAATACAAATTTCACCCGAATCCAATGCGGACTGCTGTGTCTCGTTCAGCCAGTATAGGACCACGTCTGGGAGAAATTTCGAGTCAATCGGTCCAAAGACCTGGAAGCTACTGAAAAAATCGGCCGACGTTTTCATGAAAAAGGCCATTTTTTCTTTAAAATATTCGCCAAAAATACAAATTTCACCCGAATCCAATGCGGACTGCTGTGTCTCGTTCAGCCAGTATAGGACCACGTCTGGGAGAAATTTCGAGTCAATCGGTCCAAAGACCTGGAAGCTATTGAAAAAATCGGCCGACGTTTTCATGAAAAAGGCCATTTTTTCTTTAAAATATTCGCCAAAAATACAAATTTCACCCGAATCCAATGCGGACTGCTGTGTCTCGTTCAGCTAGTATAGGACCACGTCTGGGAGAAATTTCGAGTCAATCGGTCCAAAGACCTGGAAGCTATTGAAAAAATCGGCCGACGTTTTCATGAAAAAGGCCATTTTTTCTTTAAAATATTCGCCAAAAATACAAATTTCACCCGAATCCAATGCGGACTGCTGTGTCTCGTTCAGCCAGTATAGGACCACGTCTGGGAGAAATTTCGAGTCAATCGGTCCAAAGACCTGGAAGCTACTGAAAAAATCGGCCGACGTTTTCATGAAAAAGGCCATTTTTTCTTTAAAATATTCGCCAAAAATACAAATTTCACCCGAATCCAATGCGGACTGCTGTGTCTCGTTCAGCCAGTATAGGACCACGTCTGGGAGAAATTTCGAGTCAATCGGTCCAAAGACCTGGAAGCTATTGAAAAAATCGGCCGACGTTTTCATGAACAAGGCCATTTTTTTCTTTAAAATATTCACCAAAAATACAAATTCCACCAGAATCCAACCAAAACCGGCGAGCCTCATTCCACCAGTGAGGAGGACATGCGTGTGCAATTTCGAGTCAATCGGTCAAAAGACGACCGTAACCCTAACCCTAGCCCCATAACCCTAACCCTAACCCTAACCCTAGCCTCAGCCTTAAGCCAGCCTCATGAAACTTTGTCCCTCTCACTAAAATATTCGCCAAAAATACAAATTTCACCCGAATCCAATGCGGACTGCTGTGTCTCGTTCAGCCAGTATAGGACCACGTCTGGGAGAAATTTCGAGTCAATCGGTCCAAAGACCTGGAAGCTATTGAAAAAATCGGCCGACGTTTTCATGAAAAAGGCCATTTTTTCTTTAAAATATTCGCCAAAAATACAAATTTCACCCGAATCCAATGCGGACTGCTGTGTCTCGTTCAGCCAGTATAGGACCACGTCTGGGAGAAACTTCGAGTCAATCGGTCCAAAGACCTGGAAGCTATTGAAAAAATCGGCCGACGTTTTCATGAACAAGGCCATTTTTTTCTTTAAAATATTCACCAAAAATACAAATTCCACCAGAATCCAACCAAAACCGGCGAGCCTCATTCCACCAGTGAGGAGGACATGCGTGTGCAATTTCGAGTCAATCGGTCAAAAGACGACCGTAACCCTAACCCTAGCCCCATAACCCTAACCCTAACCCTAACCCTAGCCTCAGCCTTAAGCCAGCCTCATGAAACTTTGTCCCTCTCACTAAAATATTCGCCAAAAATACAAATTTCACCCGAATCCAATGCGGACTGCTGTGTCTCGTTCAGCCAGTATAGGACCACGTCTGGGAGAAATTTCGAGTCAATCGGTCCAAAGACCTGGAAGCTATTGAAAAAATCGGCCGACGTTTTCATGAAAAAGGCCATTTTTTCTTTAAAATATTCGCCAAAAATACAAATTTCACCCGAATCCAATGCGGACTGCTGTGTCTCGTTCAGCCAGTATAGGACCACGTCTGGGAGAAATTTCGAGTCAATCGGTCCAAAGACCTGGAAGCTATTGAAAAAATCGGCCGACGTTTTCATGAAAAAGGCCATTTTTTTCTTTAAAATATTCACCAAAAATACAAATTCCACCAGAATCCAACCAAAACCGGCGAGCCTCATTCCACCAGTGAGGAGGACATGCGTGTGCAATTTCGAGTCAATCGGTCAAAAGACGACCGTAACCCTAACCCTAGCCCCATAACCCTAACCCTAGCCTCAGCCTTAAGCCAGCCTCATGAAACATTGTCCCTCTCACTAAAATATTCGCCAAAAATACAAATTTCACCCGAATCCAATGCGGACTGCTGTGTCTCGTTCAGCCAGTATAGGACCACGTCTGGGAGAAATTTCGAGTCAATCGGTCCAAAGACCTGGAAGCTATTGAAAAAATCGGCCGACGTTTTCATGAAAAAGGCCATTTTTTCTTTAAAATATTCGCCAAAAATACAAATTTCACCCGAATCCAATGCGGACTGCTGTGTCTCGTTCAGCCAGTATAGGACCACGTCTGGGAGAAATTTCGAGTCAATCGGTCCAAAGACCTGGAAGCTATTGAAAAAATCGGCCGACGTTTTCATGAAAAAGGCCATTTTTTTCTTTAAAATATTCACCAAAAATACAAATTCCACCAGAATCCAACCAAAACCGGCGAGCCTCATTCCACCAGTGAGGAGGACATGCGTGTGCAATTTCGAGTCAATCGGTCAAAAGACGACCGTAACCCTAACCCTAGCCCCATAACCCTAACCCTAGCCTCAGCCTTAAGCCAGCCTCATGAAACATTGTCCCTCTCACTAAAATATTCGCCAAAAATACAAATTTCACCCGAATCCAATGCGGACTGCTGTGTCTCGTTCAGCCAGTATAGGACCACGTCTGGGAGAAATTTCGAGTCAATCGGTCCAAAGACCTGGAAGCTATTGAAAAAATCGGCCGACGTTTTCATGAAAAAGGCCATTTTTTCTTTAAAATATTCGCCAAAAATACAAATTTCACCCGAATCCAATGCGGACTGCTGTGTCTCGTTCAGCCAGTATAGGACCACGTCTGGGAGAAATTTCGAGTCAATCGGTCCAAAGACCTGGAAGCTATTGAAAAAATCGGCCGACGTTTTCATGAACAAGGCCATTTTTTTCTTTAAAATATTCACCAAAAATACAAATTCCACCAGAATCCAACCAAAACCGGCGAGCCTCATTCCACCAGTGAGGAGGACATGCGTGTGCAATTTCGAGTCAATCGGTCAAAAGACGACCGTAACCCTAACCCTAGCCCCATAACCCTAACCCTAACCCTAGCCTCAGCCTTAAGCCAGCCTCATGAAACTTTGTCCCTCTCACTAAAATATTCGCCAAAAATACAAATTTCACCCGAATCCAATGCGGACTGCTGTGTCTCGTTCAGCCAGTATAGGACCACGTCTGGGAGAAATTTCGAGTCAATCGGTCCAAAGACCTGGAAGCTATTGAAAAAATCGGCCGACGTTTTCATGAAAAAGGCCATTTTTTCTTTAAAATATTCGCCAAAAATACAAATTTCACCCGAATCCAATGCGGACTGCTGTGTCTCGTTCAGCCAGTATAGGACCACGTCTGGGAGAAATTTCGAGTCAATCGGTCCAAAGACCTGGAAGCTATTGAAAAAATCGGCCGACGTTTTCATGAACAAGGCCATTTTTTTCTTTAAAATATTCACCAAAAATACAAATTCCACCAGAATCCAACCAAAACCGGCGAGCCTCATTCCACCAGTGAGGAGGACATGCGTGTGCAATTTCGAGTCAATCGGTCAAAAGACGACCGTAACCCTAACCCTAGCCCCATAACCCTAACCCTAACCCTAACCCTAGCCTCAGCCTTAAGCCAGCCTCATGAAACTTTGTCCCTCTCACTAAAATATTCGCCAAAAATACAAATTTCACCCGAATCCAATGCGGACTGCTGTGTCTCGTTCAGCCAGTATAGGACCACGTCTGGGAGAAATTTCGAGTCAATCGGTCCAAAGACCTGGAAGCTATTGAAAAAATCGGCCGACGTTTTCATGAAAAAGGCCATTTTTTCTTTAAAATATTCGCCAAAAATACAAATTTCACCCGAATCCAATGCGGACTGCTGTGTCTCGTTCAGCCAGTATAGGACCACGTCTGGGAGAAATTTCGAGTCAATCGGTCCAAAGACCTGGAAGCTATTGAAAAAATCGGCCGACGTTTTCATGAAAAAGGCCATTTTTTTCTTTAAAATATTCACCAAAAATACAAATTCCACCAGAATCCAACCAAAACCGGCGAGCCTCATTCCACCAGTGAGGAGGACATGCGTGTGCAATTTCGAGTCAATCGGTCAAAAGACGACCGTAACCCTAACCCTAGCCCCATAACCCTAACCCTAACCCTAACCCTAGCCTCAGCCTTAAGCCATCCTCATGAAACATTGTCCCTCTCACTAAAATATTCGCCAAAAATACAAATTTCACCCGAATCCAATGCGGACTGCTGTGTCTCGTTCAGCCAGTATAGGACCACGTCTGGGAGAAATTTCGAGTCAATCGGTCCAAAGACCTGGAAGCTATTGAAAAAATCGGCCGACGTTTTCATGAAAAAGGCCATTTTTTCTTTAAAATATTCGCCAAAAATACAAATTTCACCCGAATCCAATGCGGACTGCTGTGTCTCGTTCAGCCAGTATAGGACCACGTCTGGGAGAAATTTCGAGTCAATCGGTCCAAAGACCTGGAAGCTATTGAAAAAATCGGCCGACGTTTTCATGAAAAAGGCCATTTTTTCTTTAAAATATTCGCCAAAAATACAAATTTCACCCGAATCCAATGCGGACTGCTGTGTCTCGTTCAGCCAGTATAGGACCACGTCTGGGAGAAATTTCGAGTCAATCGGTCCAAAGACCTGGAAGCTATTGAAAAAATCGGCCGACGTTTTCATGAAAAAGGCCATTTTTTTCTTTAAAATATTCACCAAAAATACAAATTCCACCAGAATCCAACCAAAACCGGCGAGCCTCATTCCACCAGTGAGGAGGACATGCGTGTGCAATTTCGAGTCAATCGGTCAAAAGACGACCGTAACCCTAACCCTAGCCCCATAACCCTAACCCTAGCCTCAGCCTTAAGCCAGCCTCATGAAACATTGTCCCTCTCACTAAAATATTCGCCAAAAATACAAATTTCACCCGAATCCAATGCGGACTGCTGTGTCTCGTTCAGCCAGTATAGGACCACGTCTGGGAGAAATTTCGAGTCAATCGGTCCAAAGACCTGGAAGCTATTGAAAAAATCGGCCGACGTTTTCATGAAAAAGGCCATTTTTTTCTTTAAAATATTCACCAAAAATACAAATTCCACCAGAATCCAACCAAAACCGGCGAGCCTCATTCCACCAGTGAGGAGGACATGCGTGTGCAATTTCGAGTCAATCGGTCAAAAGACGACCGTAACCCTAACCCTAGCCCCATAACCCTAACCCTAACCCTAACCCTAGCCTCAGCCTTAAGCCAGCCTCATGAAACATTGTCCCTCTCACTAAAATATTCGCCAAAAATACAAATTTCACCCGAATCCAATGCGGACTGCTGTGTCTCGTTCAGCCAGTATAGGACCACGTCTGGGAGAAATTTCGAGTCAATCGGTCCAAAGACCTGGAAGCTATTGAAAAAATCGGCCGACGTTTTCATGAAAAAGGCCATTTTTTCTTTAAAATATTCGCCAAAAATACAAATTTCACCCGAATCCAATGCGGACTGCTGTGTCTCGTTCAGCCAGTATAGGACCACGTCTGGGAGAAATTTCGAGTCAATCGGTCCAAAGACCTGGAAGCTATTGAAAAAATCGGCCGACGTTTTCATGAAAAAGGCAATTTTTTCTTTAAAATATTCGCCAAAAATACAAATTTCACCCGAATCCAATGCGGACTGCTGTGTCTCGTTCAGCCAGTATAGGACCACGTCTGGGAGAAATTTCGAGTCAATCGGTCCAAAGACCTGGAAGCTATTGAAAAAATCGGCCGACGTTTTCATGAAAAAGGCCATTTTTTTCTTTAAAATATTCACCAAAAATACAAATTCCACCAGAATCCAACCAAAACCGGCGAGCCTCATTCCACCAGTGAGGAGGACATGCGTGTGCAATTTCGAGTCAATCGGTCAAAAGACGACCGTAACCCTAACCCTAGCCCCATAACCCTAACCCTAGCCTCAGCCTTAAGCCAGCCTCATGAAACATTGTCCCTCTCACTAAAATATTCGCCAAAAATACAAATTTCACCCGAATCCAATGCGGACTGCTGTGTCTCGTTCAGCCAGTATAGGACCACGTCTGGGAGAAATTTCGAGTCAATCGGTCCAAAGACCTGGAAGCTATTGAAAAAATCGGCCGACGTTTTCATGAAAAAGGCAATTTTTTCTTTAAAATATTCGCCAAAAATACAAATTTCACCCGAATCCAATGCGGACTGCTGTGTCTCGTTCAGCCAGTATAGGACCACGTCTGGGAGAAATTTCGAGTCAATCGGTCCAAAGACCTGGAAGCTATTGAAAAAATCGGCCGACGTTTTCATGAAAAAGGCCATTTTTTCTTTAAAATATTCACCAAAAATACAAATTCCACCAGAATCCAACCAAAACCGGCGAGCCTCATTCCACCAGTGAGGAGGACATGCGTGTGCAATTTAGAGTCAATCGGTCAAAAGACGACCGTAACCCTAACCCTAGCCCCATAACCCTAACCCTAACCCTAACCCTAGCCTCAGCCTTAAGCCAGCCTCATGAAACATTGTCCCTCTCACTAAAATATTCGCCAAAAATACAAATTTCACCCGAATCCAATGCGGACTGCTGTGTCTCGTTCAGCCAGTATAGGACCACGTCTGGGAGAAATTTCGAGTCAATCGGTCCAAAGACCTGGAAGCTATTGAAAAAATCGGCCGACGTTTTCATGAAAAAGGCCATTTTTTCTTTAAAATATTCGCCAAAAATACAAATTTCACCCGAATCCAATGCGGACTGCTGTGTCTCGTTCAGCCAGTACAGGACCACGTCTGGGAGAAATTTCGAGTCAATCGGTCCAAAGACCTGGAAGCTATTGAAAAAATCGGCCGACGTTTTCATGAAAAAGGCAATTTTTTCTTTAAAATATTCGCCAAAAATACAAATTTCACCCGAATCCAATGCGGACTGCTGTGTCTCGTTCAGCCAGTATAGGACCACGTCTGGGAGAAATTTCGAGTCAATCGGTCCAAAGACCTGGAAGCTATTGAAAAAATCGGCCGACGTTTTCATGAAAAAGGCCATTTTTTCTTTAAAATATTCGCCAAAAATACAAATTTCACCCGAATCCAATGCGGACTGCTGTGTCTCGTTCAGCCAGTATAGGACCACGTCTGGGAGAAATTTCGAGTCAATCGGTCCAAAGACCTGGAAGCTATTGAAAAAATCGGCCGACGTTTTCATGAAAAAGGCCATTTTTTCTTTAAAATATTCGCCAAAAATACAAATTTCACCCGAATCCAATGCGGACTGCTGTGTCTCGTTCAGCCAGTATAGGACCACGTCTGGGAGAAATTTCGAGTCAATCGGTCCAAAGACCTGGAAGCTATTGAAAAAATCGGCCGACGTTTTCATGAAAAAGGCCATTTTTTTCTTTAAAATATTCACCAAAAATACAAATTCCACCAGAATCCAACCAAAACCGGCGAGCCTCATTCCACCAGTGAGGAGGACATGCGTGTGCAATTTCGAGTCAATCGGTCAAAAGACGACCGTAACCCTAACCCTAGCCCCATAACCCTAACCCTAGCCTCAGCCTTAAGCCAGCCTCATGAAACATTGTCCCTCTCACTAAAATATTCGCCAAAAATACAAATTTCACCCGAATCCAATGCGGACTGCTGTGTCTCGTTCAGCCAGTATAGGACCACGTCTGGGAGAAATTTCGAGTCAATCGGTCCAAAGACCTGGAAGCTATTGAAAAAATCGGCCGACGTTTTCATGAAAAAGGCCATTTTTTCTTTAAAATATTCGCCAAAAATACAAATTTCACCCGAATCCAATGCGGACTGCTGTGTCTCGTTCAGCCAGTATAGGACCACGTCTGGGAGAAATTTCGAGTCAATCGGTCCAAAGACCTGGAAGCTATTGAAAAAATCGGCCGACGTTTTCATGAAAAAGGCCATTTTTTCTTTAAAATATTCGCCAAAAATACAAATTTCACCCGAATCCAATGCGGACTGCTGTGTCTCGTTCAGCCAGTATAGGACCACGTCTGGGAGAAATTTCGAGTCAATCGGTCCAAAGACCTGGAAGCTATTGAAAAAATCGGCCGACGTTTTCATGAAAAAGGCCATTTTTTTCTTTAAAATATTCACCAAAAATACAAATTCCACCAGAATCCAACCAAAACCGGCGAGCCTCATTCCACCAGTGAGGAGGACATGCGTGTGCAATTTCGAGTCAATCGGTCAAAAGACGACCGTAACCCTAACCCTAGCCCCATAACCCTAACCCTAGCCTCAGCCTTAAGCCAGCCTCATGAAACATTGTCCCTCTCACTAAAATATTCGCCAAAAATACAAATTTCACCCGAATCCAATGCGGACTGCTGTGTCTCGTTCAGCCAGTATAGGACCACGTCTGGGAGAAATTTCGAGTCAATCGGTCCAAAGACCTGGAAGCTATTGAAAAAATCGGCCGACGTTTTCATGAAAAAGGCCATTTTTTCTTTAAAATATTCGCCAAAAATACAAATTTCACCCGAATCCAATGCGGACTGCTGTGTCTCGTTCAGCCAGTACAGGACCACGTCTGGGAGAAATTTCGAGTCAATCGGTCCAAAGACCTGGAAGCTATTGAAAAAATCGGCCGACGTTTTCATGAAAAAGGCCATTTTTTCTTTAAATATTCGCCAAAAATACAAATTTCACCCGAATCCAATGCGGACTGCTGTGTCTCGTTCAGCCAGTATAGGACCACGTCTGGGAGAAATTTCGAGTCAATCGGTCCAAAGACCTGGAAGCTATTGAAAAAATCGGCCGACGTTTTCATGAACAAGGCCATTTTTTTCTTTAAAATATTCACCAAAAATACAAATTCCACCAGAATCCAACCAAAACCGGCGAGCCTCATTCCACCAGTGAGGAGGACATGCGTGTGCAATTTCGAGTCAATCGGTCAAAAGACGACCGTAACCCTAACCCTAGCCCCATAACCCTAACCCTAACCCTAACCCTAGCCTCAGCCTTAAGCCAGCCTCATGAAACTTTGTCCCTCTCACTAAAATATTCGCCAAAAATACAAATTTCACCCGAATCCAATGCGGACTGCTGTGTCTCGTTCAGCCAGTATAGGACCACGTCTGGGAGAAATTTCGAGTCAATCGGTCCAAAGACCTGGAAGCTATTGAAAAAATCGGCCGACGTTTTCATGAAAAAGGCCATTTTTTCTTTAAAATATTCGCCAAAAATACAAATTTCACCCGAATCCAATGCGGACTGCTGTGTCTCGTTCAGCCAGTATAGGACCACGTCTGGGAGAAATTTCGAGTCAATCGGTCCAAAGACCTGGAAGCTATTGAAAAAATCGGCCGACGTTTTCATGAAAAAGGCCATTTTTTCTTTAAAATATTCGCCAAAAATACAAATTTCACCCGAATCCAATGCGGACTGCTGTGTCTCGTTCAGCCAGTATAGGACCACGTCTGGGAGAAATTTCGAGTCAATCGGTCCAAAGACCTGGAAGCTATTGAAAAAATCGGCCGACGTTTTCATGAACAAGGCCATTTTTTTCTTTAAAATATTCGCCAAAAATACAAATTTCACCCGAATCCAATGCGGACTGCTGTGTCTCGTTCAGCCAGTATAGGACCACGTCTGGGAGAAATTTCGAGTCAATCGGTCCAAAGACCTGGAAGCTATTGAAAAAATCGGCCGACGTTTTCATGAAAAAGGCCATTTTTTTCTTTAAAATATTCACCAAAAATACAAATTCCACCAGAATCCAACCAAAACCGGCGAGCCTCATTCCACCAGTGAGGAGGACATGCGTGTGCAATTTCGAGTCAATCGGTCAAAAGACGACCGTAACCCTAACCCTAGCCCCATAACCCTAACCCTAACCCTAACCCTAGCCTCAGCCTTAAGCCAGCCTCATGAAACATTGTCCCTCTCACTAAAATATTCGCCAAAAATACAAATTTCACCCGAATCCAATGCGGACTGCTGTGTCTCGTTCAGCCAGTATAGGACCACGTCTGGGAGAAATTTCGAGTCAATCGGTCCAAAGACCTGGAAGCTATTGAAAAAATCGGCCGACGTTTTCATGAAAAAGGCCATTTTTTCTTTAAAATATTCGCCAAAAATACAAATTTCACCCGAATCCAATGCGGACTGCTGTGTCTCGTTCAGCCAGTATAGGACCACGTCTGGGAGAAATTTCGAGTCAATCGGTCCAAAGACCTGGAAGCTATTGAAAAAATCGGCCGACGTTTTCATGAAAAAGGCCATTTTTTCTTTAAAATATTCGCCAAAAATACAAATTTCACCCGAATCCAATGCGGACTGCTGTGTCTCGTTCAGCCAGTATAGGACCACGTCTGGGAGAAATTTCGAGTCAATCGGTCCAAAGACCTGGAAGCTATTGAAAAAATCGGCCGACGTTTTCATGAAAAAGGCCATTTTTTTCTTTAAAATATTCACCAAAAATACAAATTCCACCAGAATCCAACCAAAACCGGCGAGCCTCATTCCACCAGTGAGGAGGACATGCGTGTGCAATTTCGAGTCAATCGGTCAAAAGACGACCGTAACCCTAACCCTAGCCCCATAACCCTAACCCTAGCCTCAGCCTTAAGCCAGCCTCATGAAACATTGTCCCTCTCACTAAAATATTCGCCAAAAATACAAATTTCACCCGAATCCAATGCGGACTGCTGTGTCTCGTTCAGCCAGTATAGGACCACGTCTGGGAGAAATTTCGAGTCAATCGGTCCAAAGACCTGGAAGCTATTGAAAAAATCGGCCGACGTTTTCATGAAAAAGGCCATTTTTTCTTTAAAATATTCGCCAAAAATACAAATTTCACCCGAATCCAATGCGGACTGCTGTGTCTCGTTCAGCCAGTACAGGACCACGTCTGGGAGAAATTTCGAGTCAATCGGTCCAAAGACCTGGAAGCTATTGAAAAAATCGGCCGACGTTTTCATGAAAAAGGCCATTTTTTCTTTAAAATATTCGCCAAAAATACAAATTTCACCCGAATCCAATGCGGACTGCTGTGTCTCGTTCAGCCAGTATAGGACCACGTCTGGGAGAAATTTCGAGTCAATCGGTCCAAAGACCTGGAAGCTATTGAAAAAATCGGCCGACGTTTTCATGAAAAAGGCCATTTTTTCTTTAAAATATTCGCCAAAAATACAAATTTCACCCGAATCCAATGCGGACTGCTGTGTCTCGTTCAGCCAGTACAGGACCACGTCTGGGAGAAATTTCGAGTCAATCGGTCCAAAGACCTGGAAGCTATTGAAAAAATCGGCCGACGTTTTCATGAAAAAGGCCATTTTTTCTTTAAAATATTCGCCAAAAATACAAATTTCACCCGAATCCAATGCGGACTGCTGTGTCTCGTTCAGCCAGTATAGGACCACGTCTGGGAGAAATTTCGAGTCAATCGGTCCAAAGACCTGGAAGCTATTGAAAAAATCGGCCGACGTTTTCATGAAAAAGGCCATTTTTTCTTTAAAATATTCGCCAAAAATACAAATTTCACCCGAATCCAATGCGGACTGCTGTGTCTCGTTCAGCCAGTACAGGACCACGTCTGGGAGAAATTTCGAGTCAATCGGTCCAAAGACCTGGAAGCTATTGAAAAAATCGGCCGACGTTTTCATGAAAAAGGCCATTTTTTCTTTAAAATATTCGCCAAAAATACAAATTTCACCCGAATCCAATGCGGACTGCTGTGTCTCGTTCAGCCAGTATAGGACCACGTCTGGGAGAAATTTCGAGTCAATCGGTCCAAAGACCTGGAAGCTATTGAAAAAATCGGCCGACGTTTTCATGAAAAAGGCCATTTTTTTCTTTAAAATATTCACCAAAAATACAAATTCCACCAGAATCCAACCAAAACCGGCGAGCCTCATTCCACCAGTGAGGAGGACATGCGTGTGCAATTTCGAGTCAATCGGTCAAAAGACGACCGTAACCCTAACCCTAGCCCCATAACCCTAACCCTAACCCTAACCCTAGCCTCAGCCTTAAGCCAGCCTCATGAAACTTTGTCCCTCTCACTAAAATATTCGCCAAAAATACAAATTTCACCCGAATCCAATGCGGACTGCTGTGTCTCGTTCAGCCAGTATAGGACCACGTCTGGGAGAAATTTCGAGTCAATCGGTCCAAAGACCTGGAAGCTATTGAAAAAATCGGCCGACGTTTTCATGAAAAAGGCCATTTTTTCTTTAAAATATTCGCCAAAAATACAAATTTCACCCGAATCCAATGCGGACTGCTGTGTCTCGTTCAGCCAGTATAGGACCACGTCTGGGAGAAATTTCGAGTCAATCGGTCCAAAGACCTGGAAGCTATTGAAAAAATCGGCCGACGTTTTCATGAAAAAGGCCATTTTTTCTTTAAAATATTCGCCAAAAATACAAATTTCACCCGAATCCAATGCGGACTGCTGTGTCTCGTTCAGCCAGTATAGGACCACGTCTGGGAGAAATTTCGAGTCAATCGGTCCAAAGACCTGGAAGCTATTGAAAAAATCGGCCGACGTTTTCATGAACAAGGCCATTTTTTTCTTTAAAATATTCGCCAAAAATACAAATTTCACCCGAATCCAATGCGGACTGCTGTGTCTCGTTCAGCCAGTATAGGACCACGTCTGGGAGAAATTTCGAGTCAATCGGTCCAAAGACCTGGAAGCTATTGAAAAAATCGGCCGACGTTTTCATGAAAAAGGCCATTTTTTTCTTTAAAATATTCACCAAAAATACAAATTCCACCAGAATCCAACCAAAACCGGCGAGCCTCATTCCACCAGTGAGGAGGACATGCGTGTGCAATTTCGAGTCAATCGGTCAAAAGACGACCGTAACCCTAACCCTAGCCCCATAACCCTAACCCTAACCCTAACCCTAGCCTCAGCCTTAAGCCAGCCTCATGAAACATTGTCCCTCTCACTAAAATATTCGCCAAAAATACAAATTTCACCCGAATCCAATGCGGACTGCTGTGTCTCGTTCAGCCAGTATAGGACCACGTCTGGGAGAAATTTCGAGTCAATCGGTCCAAAGACCTGGAAGCTATTGAAAAAATCGGCCGACGTTTTCATGAAAAAGGCCATTTTTTCTTTAAAATATTCGCCAAAAATACAAATTTCACCCGAATCCAATGCGGACTGCTGTGTCTCGTTCAGCCAGTATAGGACCACGTCTGGGAGAAATTTCGAGTCAATCGGTCCAAAGACCTGGAAGCTATTGAAAAAATCGGCCGACGTTTTCATGAAAAAGGCCATTTTTTTCTTTAAAATATTCACCAAAAATACAAATTCCACCAGAATCCAACCAAAACCGGCGAGCCTCATTCCACCAGTGAGGAGGACATGCGTGTGCAATTTCGAGTCAATCGGTCAAAAGACGACCGTAACCCTAACCCTAGCCCCATAACCCTAACCCTAGCCTCAGCCTTAAGCCAGCCTCATGAAACATTGTCCCTCTCACTAAAATATTCGCCAAAAATACAAATTTCACCCGAATCCAATGCGGACTGCTGTGTCTCGTTCAGCCAGTATAGGACCACGTCTGGGAGAAATTTCGAGTCAATCGGTCCAAAGACCTGGAAGCTATTGAAAAAATCGGCCGACGTTTTCATGAAAAAGGCCATTTTTTCTTTAAAATATTCGCCAAAAATACAAATTTCACCCGAATCCAATGCGGACTGCTGTGTCTCGTTCAGCCAGTACAGGACCACGTCTGGGAGAAATTTCGAGTCAATCGGTCCAAAGACCTGGAAGCTATTGAAAAAATCGGCCGACGTTTTCATGAAAAAGGCCATTTTTTCTTTAAAATATTCGCCAAAAATACAAATTTCACCCGAATCCAATGCGGACTGCTGTGTCTCGTTCAGCCAGTATAGGACCACGTCTGGGAGAAATTTCGAGTCAATCGGTCCAAAGACCTGGAAGCTATTGAAAAAATCGGCCGACGTTTTCATGAAAAAGGCCATTTTTTCTTTAAAATATTCGCCAAAAATACAAATTTCACCCGAATCCAATGCGGACTGCTGTGTCTCGTTCAGCCAGTATAGGACCACGTCTGGGAGAAATTTCGAGTCAATCGGTCCAAAGACCTGGAAGCTATTGAAAAAATCGGCCGACGTTTTCATGAAAAAGGCCATTTTTTCTTTAAAATATTCGCCAAAAATACAAATTTCACCCGAATCCAATGCGGACTGCTGTGTCTCGTTCAGCCAGTATAGGACCACGTCTGGGAGAAATTTCGAGTCAATCGGTCCAAAGACCTGGAAGCTATTGAAAAAATCGGCCGACGTTTTCATGAAAAAGGCCATTTTTTTCTTTAAAATATTCACCAAAAATACAAATTCCACCAGAATCCAACCAAAACCGGCGAGCCTCATTCCACCAGTGAGGAGGACATGCGTGTGCAATTTCGAGTCAATCGGTCAAAAGACGACCGTAACCCTAACCCTAGCCCCATAACCCTAACCCTAGCCTCAGCCTTAAGCCAGCCTCATGAAACATTGTCCCTCTCACTAAAATATTCGCCAAAAATACAAATTTCACCCGAATCCAATGCGGACTGCTGTGTCTCGTTCAGCCAGTATAGGACCACGTCTGGGAGAAATTTCGAGTCAATCGGTCCAAAGACCTGGAAGCTATTGAAAAAATCGGCCGACGTTTTCATGAAAAAGGCCATTTTTTCTTTAAAATATTCGCCAAAAATACAAATTTCACCCGAATCCAATGCGGACTGCTGTGTCTCGTTCAGCCAGTACAGGACCACGTCTGGGAGAAATTTCGAGTCAATCGGTCCAAAGACCTGGAAGCTATTGAAAAAATCGGCCGACGTTTTCATGAAAAAGGCCATTTTTTCTTTAAAATATTCGCCAAAAATACAAATTTCACCCGAATCCAATGCGGACTGCTGTGTCTCGTTCAGCCAGTATAGGACCACGTCTGGGAGAAATTTCGAGTCAATCGGTCCAAAGACCTGGAAGCTATTGAAAAAATCGGCCGACGTTTTCATGAAAAAGGCCATTTTTTCTTTAAAATATTCGCCAAAAATACAAATTTCACCCGAATCCAATGCGGACTGCTGTGTCTCGTTCAGCCAGTATAGGACCACGTCTGGGAGAAATTTCGAGTCAATCGGTCCAAAGACCTGGAAGCTATTGAAAAAATCGGCCGACGTTTTCATGAAAAAGGCCATTTTTTCTTTAAAATATTCGCCAAAAATACAAATTTCACCCGAATCCAATGCGGACTGCTGTGTCTCGTTCAGCCAGTATAGGACCACGTCTGGGAGAAATTTCGAGTCAATCGGTCCAAAGACCTGGAAGCTATTGAAAAAATCGGCCGACGTTTTCATGAAAAAGGCCATTTTTTTCTTTAAAATATTCACCAAAAATACAAATTCCACCAGAATCCAACCAAAACCGGCGAGCCTCATTCCACCAGTGAGGAGGACATGCGTGTGCAATTTCGAGTCAATCGGTCAAAAGACGACCGTAACCCTAACCCTAGCCCCATAACCCTAACCCTAGCCTCAGCCTTAAGCCAGCCTCATGAAACATTGTCCCTCTCACTAAAATATTCGCCAAAAATACAAATTTCACCCGAATCCAATGCGGACTGCTGTGTCTCGTTCAGCCAGTATAGGACCACGTCTGGGAGAAATTTCGAGTCAATCGGTCCAAAGACCTGGAAGCTATTGAAAAAATCGGCCGACGTTTTCATGAAAAAGGCCATTTTTTTCTTTAAAATATTCACCAAAAATACAAATTCCACCAGAATCCAACCAAAACCGGCGAGCCTCATTCCACCAGTGAGGAGGACATGCGTGTGCAATTTCGAGTCAATCGGTCAAAAGACGACCGTAACCCTAACCCTAGCCCCATAACCCTAACCCTAACCCTAACCCTAGCCTCAGCCTTAAGCCAGCCTCATGAAACATTGTCCCTCTCACTAAAATATTCGCCAAAAATACAAATTTCACCCGAATCCAATGCGGACTGCTGTGTCTCGTTCAGCCAGTACAGGACCACGTCTGGGAGAAATTTCGAGTCAATCGGTCCAAAGACCTGGAAGCTATTGAAAAAATCGGCCGACGTTTTCATGAAAAAGGCAATTTTTTCTTTAAAATATTCGCCAAAAATACAAATTTCACCCGAATCCAATGCGGACTGCTGTGTCTCGTTCAGCCAGTATAGGACCACGTCTGGGAGAAATTTCGAGTCAATCGGTCCAAAGACCTGGAAGCTATTGAAAAAATCGGCCGACGTTTTCATGAAAAAGGCCATTTTTTCTTTAAAATATTCGCCAAAAATACAAATTTCACCCGAATCCAATGCGGACTGCTGTGTCTCGTTCAGCCAGTATAGGACCACGTCTGGGAGAAATTTCGAGTCAATCGGTCCAAAGACCTGGAAGCTATTGAAAAAATCGGCCGACGTTTTCATGAAAAAGGCCATTTTTTCTTTAAAATATTCGCCAAAAATACAAATTTCACCCGAATCCAATGCGGACTGCTGTGTCTCGTTCAGCCAGTATAGGACCACGTCTGGGAGAAATTTCGAGTCAATCGGTCCAAAGACCTGGAAGCTATTGAAAAAATCGGCCGACGTTTTCATGAAAAAGGCCATTTTTTCTTTAAAATATTCGCCAAAAATACAAATTTCACCCGAATCCAATGCGGACTGCTGTGTCTCGTTCAGCCAGTATAGGACCACGTCTGGGAGAAATTTCGAGTCAATCGGTCCAAAGACCTGGAAGCTATTGAAAAAATCGGCCGACGTTTTCATGAAAAAGGCCATTTTTTTCTTTAAAATATTCACCAAAAATACAAATTCCACCAGAATCCAACCAAAACCGGCGAGCCTCATTCCACCAGTGAGGAGGACATGCGTGTGCAATTTCGAGTCAATCGGTCAAAAGACGACCGTAACCCTAACCCTAGCCCCATAACCCTAACCCTAGCCTCAGCCTTAAGCCAGCCTCATGAAACATTGTCCCTCTCACTAAAATATTCGCCAAAAATACAAATTTCACCCGAATCCAATGCGGACTGCTGTGTCTCGTTCAGCCAGTATAGGACCACGTCTGGGAGAAATTTCGAGTCAATCGGTCCAAAGACCTGGAAGCTATTGAAAAAATCGGCCGACGTTTTCATGAAAAAGGCCATTTTTTCTTTAAAATATTCGCCAAAAATACAAATTTCACCCGAATCCAATGCGGACTGCTGTGTCTCGTTCAGCCAGTACAGGACCACGTCTGGGAGAAATTTCGAGTCAATCGGTCCAAAGACCTGGAAGCTATTGAAAAAATCGGCCGACGTTTTCATGAAAAAGGCCATTTTTTCTTTAAATATTCGCCAAAAATACAAATTTCACCCGAATCCAATGCGGACTGCTGTGTCTCGTTCAGCCAGTATAGGACCACGTCTGGGAGAAATTTCGAGTCAATCGGTCCAAAGACCTGGAAGCTATTGAAAAAATCGGCCGACGTTTTCATGAACAAGGCCATTTTTTTCTTTAAAATATTCACCAAAAATACAAATTCCACCAGAATCCAACCAAAACCGGCGAGCCTCATTCCACCAGTGAGGAGGACATGCGTGTGCAATTTCGAGTCAATCGGTCAAAAGACGACCGTAACCCTAACCCTAGCCCCATAACCCTAACCCTAACCCTAACCCTAGCCTCAGCCTTAAGCCAGCCTCATGAAACTTTGTCCCTCTCACTAAAATATTCGCCAAAAATACAAATTTCACCCGAATCCAATGCGGACTGCTGTGTCTCGTTCAGCCAGTATAGGACCACGTCTGGGAGAAATTTCGAGTCAATCGGTCCAAAGACCTGGAAGCTATTGAAAAAATCGGCCGACGTTTTCATGAAAAAGGCCATTTTTTCTTTAAAATATTCGCCAAAAATACAAATTTCACCCGAATCCAATGCGGACTGCTGTGTCTCGTTCAGCCAGTATAGGACCACGTCTGGGAGAAATTTCGAGTCAATCGGTCCAAAGACCTGGAAGCTATTGAAAAAATCGGCCGACGTTTTCATGAAAAAGGCCATTTTTTCTTTAAAATATTCGCCAAAAATACAAATTTCACCCGAATCCAATGCGGACTGCTGTGTCTCGTTCAGCCAGTATAGGACCACGTCTGGGAGAAATTTCGAGTCAATCGGTCCAAAGACCTGGAAGCTATTGAAAAAATCGGCCGACGTTTTCATGAACAAGGCCATTTTTTTCTTTAAAATATTCGCCAAAAATACAAATTTCACCCGAATCCAATGCGGACTGCTGTGTCTCGTTCAGCCAGTATAGGACCACGTCTGGGAGAAATTTCGAGTCAATCGGTCCAAAGACCTGGAAGCTATTGAAAAAATCGGCCGACGTTTTCATGAAAAAGGCCATTTTTTTCTTTAAAATATTCACCAAAAATACAAATTCCACCAGAATCCAACCAAAACCGGCGAGCCTCATTCCACCAGTGAGGAGGACATGCGTGTGCAATTTCGAGTCAATCGGTCAAAAGACGACCGTAACCCTAACCCTAGCCCCATAACCCTAACCCTAACCCTAACCCTAGCCTCAGCCTTAAGCCAGCCTCATGAAACATTGTCCCTCTCACTAAAATATTCGCCAAAAATACAAATTTCACCCGAATCCAATGCGGACTGCTGTGTCTCGTTCAGCCAGTATAGGACCACGTCTGGGAGAAATTTCGAGTCAATCGGTCCAAAGACCTGGAAGCTATTGAAAAAATCGGCCGACGTTTTCATGAAAAAGGCCATTTTTTCTTTAAAATATTCGCCAAAAATACAAATTTCACCCGAATCCAATGCGGACTGCTGTGTCTCGTTCAGCCAGTATAGGACCACGTCTGGGAGAAATTTCGAGTCAATCGGTCCAAAGACCTGGAAGCTATTGAAAAAATCGGCCGACGTTTTCATGAAAAAGGCCATTTTTTCTTTAAAATATTCGCCAAAAATACAAATTTCACCCGAATCCAATGCGGACTGCTGTGTCTCGTTCAGCCAGTATAGGACCACGTCTGGGAGAAATTTCGAGTCAATCGGTCCAAAGACCTGGAAGCTATTGAAAAAATCGGCCGACGTTTTCATGAAAAAGGCCATTTTTTTCTTTAAAATATTCACCAAAAATACAAATTCCACCAGAATCCAACCAAAACCGGCGAGCCTCATTCCACCAGTGAGGAGGACATGCGTGTGCAATTTCGAGTCAATCGGTCAAAAGACGACCGTAACCCTAACCCTAGCCCCATAACCCTAACCCTAGCCTCAGCCTTAAGCCAGCCTCATGAAACATTGTCCCTCTCACTAAAATATTCGCCAAAAATACAAATTTCACCCGAATCCAATGCGGACTGCTGTGTCTCGTTCAGCCAGTATAGGACCACGTCTGGGAGAAATTTCGAGTCAATCGGTCCAAAGACCTGGAAGCTATTGAAAAAATCGGCCGACGTTTTCATGAAAAAGGCCATTTTTTCTTTAAAATATTCGCCAAAAATACAAATTTCACCCGAATCCAATGCGGACTGCTGTGTCTCGTTCAGCCAGTACAGGACCACGTCTGGGAGAAATTTCGAGTCAATCGGTCCAAAGACCTGGAAGCTATTGAAAAAATCGGCCGACGTTTTCATGAAAAAGGCCATTTTTTCTTTAAAATATTCGCCAAAAATACAAATTTCACCCGAATCCAATGCGGACTGCTGTGTCTCGTTCAGCCAGTATAGGACCACGTCTGGGAGAAATTTCGAGTCAATCGGTCCAAAGACCTGGAAGCTATTGAAAAAATCGGCCGACGTTTTCATGAAAAAGGCCATTTTTTCTTTAAAATATTCGCCAAAAATACAAATTTCACCCGAATCCAATGCGGACTGCTGTGTCTCGTTCAGCCAGTATAGGACCACGTCTGGGAGAAATTTCGAGTCAATCGGTCCAAAGACCTGGAAGCTATTGAAAAAATCGGCCGACGTTTTCATGAAAAAGGCCATTTTTTCTTTAAAATATTCGCCAAAAATACAAATTTCACCCGAATCCAATGCGGACTGCTGTGTCTCGTTCAGCCAGTATAGGACCACGTCTGGGAGAAATTTCGAGTCAATCGGTCCAAAGACCTGGAAGCTATTGAAAAAATCGGCCGACGTTTTCATGAAAAAGGCCATTTTTTTCTTTAAAATATTCACCAAAAATACAAATTCCACCAGAATCCAACCAAAACCGGCGAGCCTCATTCCACCAGTGAGGAGGACATGCGTGTGCAATTTCGAGTCAATCGGTCAAAAGACGACCGTAACCCTAACCCTAGCCCCATAACCCTAACCCTAGCCTCAGCCTTAAGCCAGCCTCATGAAACATTGTCCCTCTCACTAAAATATTCGCCAAAAATACAAATTTCACCCGAATCCAATGCGGACTGCTGTGTCTCGTTCAGCCAGTATAGGACCACGTCTGGGAGAAATTTCGAGTCAATCGGTCCAAAGACCTGGAAGCTATTGAAAAAATCGGCCGACGTTTTCATGAAAAAGGCCATTTTTTCTTTAAAATATTCGCCAAAAATACAAATTTCACCCGAATCCAATGCGGACTGCTGTGTCTCGTTCAGCCAGTACAGGACCACGTCTGGGAGAAATTTCGAGTCAATCGGTCCAAAGACCTGGAAGCTATTGAAAAAATCGGCCGACGTTTTCATGAAAAAGGCCATTTTTTCTTTAAAATATTCGCCAAAAATACAAATTTCACCCGAATCCAATGCGGACTGCTGTGTCTCGTTCAGCCAGTATAGGACCACGTCTGGGAGAAATTTCGAGTCAATCGGTCCAAAGACCTGGAAGCTATTGAAAAAATCGGCCGACGTTTTCATGAAAAAGGCCATTTTTTCTTTAAAATATTCGCCAAAAATACAAATTTCACCCGAATCCAATGCGGACTGCTGTGTCTCGTTCAGCCAGTATAGGACCACGTCTGGGAGAAATTTCGAGTCAATCGGTCCAAAGACCTGGAAGCTATTGAAAAAATCGGCCGACGTTTTCATGAAAAAGGCCATTTTTTCTTTAAAATATTCGCCAAAAATACAAATTTCACCCGAATCCAATGCGGACTGCTGTGTCTCGTTCAGCCAGTATAGGACCACGTCTGGGAGAAATTTCGAGTCAATCGGTCCAAAGACCTGGAAGCTATTGAAAAAATCGGCCGACGTTTTCATGAAAAAGGCCATTTTTTTCTTTAAAATATTCACCAAAAATACAAATTCCACCAGAATCCAACCAAAACCGGCGAGCCTCATTCCACCAGTGAGGAGGACATGCGTGTGCAATTTCGAGTCAATCGGTCAAAAGACGACCGTAACCCTAACCCTAGCCCATAACCCTAACCCTAGCCTCAGCCTTAAGCCAGCCTCATGAAACATTGTCCCTCTCACTAAAATATTCGCCAAAAATACAAATTTCACCCGAATCCAATGCGGACTGCTGTGTCTCGTTCAGCCAGTATAGGACCACGTCTGGGAGAAATTTCGAGTCAATCGGTCCAAAGACCTGGAAGCTATTGAAAAAATCGGCCGACGTTTTCATGAAAAAGGCCATTTTTTTCTTTAAAATATTCACCAAAAATACAAATTCCACCAGAATCCAACCAAAACCGGCGAGCCTCATTCCACCAGTGAGGAGGACATGCGTGTGCAATTTCGAGTCAATCGGTCAAAAGACGACCGTAACCCTAACCCTAGCCCCATAACCCTAACCCTAACCCTAACCCTAGCCTCAGCCTTAAGCCAGCCTCATGAAACATTGTCCCTCTCACTAAAATATTTCGCCAAAAATACAAATTTCACCCGAATCCAATGCGGACTGCTGTGTCTCGTTCAGCCAGTACAGGACCACGTCTGGGAGAAATTTCGAGTCAATCGGTCCAAAGACCTGGAAGCTATTGAAAAAATCGGCCGACGTTTTCATGAAAAAGGCAATTTTTTCTTTAAAATATTCGCCAAAAATACAAATTTCACCCGAATCCAATGCGGACTGCTGTGTCTCGTTCAGCCAGTATAGGACCACGTCTGGGAGAAATTTCGAGTCAATCGGTCCAAAGACCTGGAAGCTATTGAAAAAATCGGCCGACGTTTTCATGAAAAAGGCCATTTTTTCTTTAAAATATTCGCCAAAAATACAAATTTCACCCGAATCCAATGCGGACTGCTGTGTCTCGTTCAGCCAGTATAGGACCACGTCTGGGAGAAATTTCGAGTCAATCGGTCCAAAGACCTGGAAGCTATTGAAAAAATCGGCCGACGTTTTCATGAAAAAGGCCATTTTTTTCTTTAAAATATTCACCAAAAATACAAATTCCACCAGAATCCAACCAAAACCGGCGAGCCTCATTCCACCAGTGAGGAGGACATGCGTGTGCAATTTCGAGTCAATCGGTCAAAAGACGACCGTAACCCTAACCCTAGCCCCATAACCCTAACCCTAACCCTAACCCTAGCCTCAGCCTTAAGCCAGCCTCATGAAACATTGTCCCTCTCACTAAAATATTCGCCAAAAATACAAATTTCACCCGAATCCAATGCGGACTGCTGTGTCTCGTTCAGCCAGTATAGGACCACGTCTGGGAGAAATTTCGAGTCAATCGGTCCAAAGACCTGGAAGCTATTGAAAAAATCGGCCGACGTTTTCATGAAAAAGGCCATTTTTTCTTTAAAATATTCGCCAAAAATACAAATTTCACCCGAATCCAATGCGGACTGCTGTGTCTCGTTCAGCCAGTATAGGACCACGTCTGGGAGAAATTTCGAGTCAATCGGTCCAAAGACCTGGAAGCTATTGAAAAAATCGGCCGACGTTTTCATGAAAAAGGCCATTTTTTCTTTAAAATATTCGCCAAAAATACAAATTTCACCCGAATCCAATGCGGACTGCTGTGTCTCGTTCAGCCAGTACAGGACCACGTCTGGGAGAAATTTCGAGTCAATCGGTCCAAAGACCTGGAAGCTATTGAAAAAATCGGCCGACGTTTTCATGAAAAAGGCCATTTTTTCTTTAAAATATTCGCCAAAAATACAAATTTCACCCGAATCCAATGCGGACTGCTGTGTCTCGTTCAGCCAGTATAGGACCACGTCTGGGAGAAATTTCGAGTCAATCGGTCCAAAGACCTGGAAGCTATTGAAAAAATCGGCCGACGTTTTCATGAAAAAGGCCATTTTTTTCTTTAAAATATTCACCAAAAATACAAATTCCACCAGAATCCAACCAAAACCGGCGAGCCTCATTCCACCAGTGAGGAGGACATGCGTGTGCAATTTCGAGTCAATCGGTCAAAAGACGACCGTAACCCTAACCCTAGCCCCATAACCCTAACCCTAACCCTAACCCTAGCCTCAGCCTTAAGCCAGCCTCATGAAACATTGTCCCTCTCACTAAAATATTCGCCAAAAATACAAATTTCACCCGAATCCAATGCGGACTGCTGTGTCTCGTTCAGCCAGTATAGGACCACGTCTGGGAGAAATTTCGAGTCAATCGGTCCAAAGACCTGGAAGCTATTGAAAAAATCGGCCGACGTTTTCATGAAAAAGGCCATTTTTTCTTTAAAATATTCGCCAAAAATACAAATTTCACCCGAATCCAATGCGGACTGCTGTGTCTCGTTCAGCCAGTATAGGACCACGTCTGGGAGAAATTTCGAGTCAATCGGTCCAAAGACCTGGAAGCTATTGAAAAAATCGGCCGACGTTTTCATGAAAAAGGCCATTTTTTCTTTAAAATATTCGCCAAAAATACAAATTTCACCCGAATCCAATGCGGACTGCTGTGTCTCGTTCAGCCAGTATAGGACCACGTCTGGGAGAAATTTCGAGTCAATCGGTCCAAAGACCTGGAAGCTATTGAAAAAATCGGCCGACGTTTTCATGAAAAAGGCCATTTTTTCTTTAAAATATTCGCCAAAAATACAAATTTCACCCGAATCCAATGCGGACTGCTGTGTCTCGTTCAGCCAGTATAGGACCACGTCTGGGAGAAATTTCGAGTCAATCAGTCCAAAGACCTGGAAGCTATTGAAAAAATCGGCCGACGTTTTCATGAACAAGGCCATTTTTTTCTTTAAAATATTCACCAAAAATACAAATTCCACCAGAATCCAACCAAAACCGGCGAGCCTCATTCCACCAGTGAGGAGGACATGCGTGTGCAATTTCGAGTCAATCGGTCAAAAGACGACCGTAACCCTAACCCTAGCCCCATAACCCTAACCCTAACCCTAACCCTAGCCTCAGCCTTAAGCCAGCCTCATGAAACTTTGTCCCTCTCACTAAAATATTCGCCAAAAATACAAATTTCACCCGAATCCAATGCGGACTGCTGTGTCTCGTTCAGCCAGTATAGGACCACGTCTGGGAGAAATTTCGAGTCAATCGGTCCAAAGACCTGGAAGCTATTGAAAAAATCGGCCGACGTTTTCATGAAAAAGGCCATTTTTTCTTTAAAATATTCGCCAAAAATACAAATTTCACCCGAATCCAATGCGGACTGCTGTGTCTCGTTCAGCCAGTATAGGACCACGTCTGGGAGAAATTTCGAGTCAATCGGTCCAAAGACCTGGAAGCTATTGAAAAAATCGGCCGACGTTTTCATGAACAAGGCCATTTTTTTCTTTAAAATATTCACCAAAAATACAAATTCCACCAGAATCCAACCAAAACCGGCGAGCCTCATTCCACCAGTGAGGAGGACATGCGTGTGCAATTTCGAGTCAATCGGTCAAAAGACGACCGTAACCCTAACCCTAGCCCCATAACCCTAACCCTAACCCTAACCCTAGCCTCAGCCTTAAGCCAGCCTCATGAAACTTTGTCCCTCTCACTAAAATATTCGCCAAAAATACAAATTTCACCCGAATCCAATGCGGACTGCTGTGTCTCGTTCAGCCAGTATAGGACCACGTCTGGGAGAAATTTCGAGTCAATCGGTCCAAAGACCTGGAAGCTATTGAAAAAATCGGCCGACGTTTTCATGAAAAAGGCCATTTTTTCTTTAAAATATTCGCCAAAAATACAAATTTCACCCGAATCCAATGCGGACTGCTGTGTCTCGTTCAGCCAGTGTAGGACCACGTCTGGGAGAAATTTCGAGTCAATCGGTCCAAAGACCTGGAAGCTATTGAAAAAATCGGCCGACGTTTTCATGAAAAAGGCCATTTTTTTCTTTAAAATATTCACCAAAAATACAAATTCCACCAGAATCCAACCAAAACCGGCGAGCCTCATTCCACCAGTGAGGAGGACATGCGTGTGCAATTTCGAGTCAATCGGTCAAAAGACGACCGTAACCCTAACCCTAGCCCCATAACCCTAACCCTAACCCTAACCCTAGCCTCAGCCTTAAGCCAGCCTCATGAAACATTGTCCCTCTCACTAAAATATTCGCCAAAAATACAAATTTCACCCGAATCCAATGCGGACTGCTGTGTCTCGTTCAGCCAGTATAGGACCACGTCTGGGAGAAATTTCGAGTCAATCGGTCCAAAGACCTGGAAGCTATTGAAAAAATCGGCCGACGTTTTCATGAAAAAGGCCATTTTTTCTTTAAAATATTCGCCAAAAATACAAATTTCACCCGAATCCAATGCGGACTGCTGTGTCTCGTTCAGCCAGTACAGGACCACGTCTGGGAGAAATTTCGAGTCAATCGGTCCAAAGACCTGGAAGCTATTGAAAAAATCGGCCGACGTTTTCATGAAAAAGGCAATTTTTTCTTTAAAATATTCGCCAAAAATACAAATTTCACCCGAATCCAATGCGGACTGCTGTGTCTCGTTCAGCCAGTATAGGACCACGTCTGGGAGAAATTTCGAGTCAATCGGTCCAAAGACCTGGAAGCTATTGAAAAAATCGGCCGACGTTTTCATGAAAAAGGCCATTTTTTCTTTAAAATATTCGCCAAAAATACAAATTTCACCCGAATCCAATGCGGACTGCTGTGTCTCGTTCAGCCAGTATAGGACCACGTCTGGGAGAAATTTCGAGTCAATCGGTCCAAAGACCTGGAAGCTATTGAAAAAATCGGCCGACGTTTTCATGAAAAAGGCCATTTTTTTCTTTAAAATATTCACCAAAAATACAAATTTCACCCGAATCCAATGCGGACTGCTGTGTCTCGTTCAGCCAGTATAGGACCACGTCTGGGAGAAATTTCGAGTCAATCGGTCCAAAGACCTGGAAGCTATTGAAAAAATCGGCCGACGTTTTCATGAAAAAGGCCATTTTTTTCTTTAAAATATTCACCAAAAATACAAATTCCACCAGAATCCAACCAAAACCGGCGAGCCTCATTCCACCAGTGAGGAGGACATGCGTGTGCAATTTCGAGTCAATCGGTCAAAAGACGACCGTAACCCTAACCCTAGCCCCATAACCCTAACCCTAGCCTCAGCCTTAAGCCAGCCTCATGAAACATTGTCCCTCTCACTAAAATATTCGCCAAAAATACAAATTTCACCCGAATCCAATGCGGACTGCTGTGTCTCGTTCAGCCAGTATAGGACCACGTCTGGGAGAAATTTCGAGTCAATCGGTCCAAAGACCTGGAAGCTATTGAAAAAATCGGCCGACGTTTTCATGAAAAAGGCCATTTTTTTCTTTAAAATATTCACCAAAAATACAAATTCCACCAGAATCCAACCAAAACCGGCGAGCCTCATTCCACCAGTGAGGAGGACATGCGTGTGCAATTTCGAGTCAATCGGTCAAAAGACGACCGTAACCCTAACCCTAGCCCCATAACCCTAACCCTAACCCTAACCCTAGCCTCAGCCTTAAGCCAGCCTCATGAAACATTGTCCCTCTCACTAAAATATTCGCCAAAAATACAAATTTCACCCGAATCCAATGCGGACTGCTGTGTCTCGTTCAGCCAGTATAGGACCACGTCTGGGAGAAATTTCGAGTCAATCGGTCCAAAGACCTGGAAGCTATTGAAAAAATCGGCCGACGTTTTCATGAAAAAGGCCATTTTTTCTTTAAAATATTCGCCAAAAATACAAATTTCACCCGAATCCAATGCGGACTGCTGTGTCTCGTTCAGCCAGTACAGGACCACGTCTGGGAGAAATTTCGAGTCAATCGGTCCAAAGACCTGGAAGCTATTGAAAAAATCGGCCGACGTTTTCATGAAAAAGGCAATTTTTTCTTTAAAATATTCGCCAAAAATACAAATTTCACCCGAATCCAATGCGGACTGCTGTGTCTCGTTCAGCCAGTATAGGACCACGTCTGGGAGAAATTTCGAGTCAATCGGTCCAAAGACCTGGAAGCTATTGAAAAAATCGGCCGACGTTTTCATGAAAAAGGCCATTTTTTCTTTAAAATATTCGCCAAAAATACACATTTCACCCGAATCCAATGCGGACTGCTGTGTCTCGTTCAGCCAGTATAGGACCACGTCTGGGAGAAATTTCGAGTCAATCGGTCCAAAGACCTGGAAGCTATTGAAAAAATCGGCCGACGTTTTCATGAAAAAGGCCATTTTTTTCTTTAAAATATTCACCAAAAATACAAATTCCACCAGAATCCAACCAAAACCGGCGAGCCTCATTCCACCAGTGAGGAGGACATGCGTGTGCAATTTCGAGTCAATCGGTCAAAAGACGACCGTAACCCTAACCCTAGCCCCATAACCCTAACCCTAACCCTAACCCTAGCCTCAGCCTTAAGCCAGCCTCATGAAACATTGTCCCTCTCACTAAAATATTCGCCAAAAATACAAATTTCACCCGAATCCAATGCGGACTGCTGTGTCTCGTTCAGCCAGTATAGGACCACGTCTGGGAGAAATTTCGAGTCAATCGGTCCAAAGACCTGGAAGCTATTGAAAAAATCGGCCGACGTTTTCATGAAAAAGGCCATTTTTTTCTTTAAAATATTCACCAAAAATACAAATTCCACCAGAATCCAACCAAAACCGGCGAGCCTCATTCCACCAGTGAGGAGGACATGCGTGTGCAATTTCGAGTCAATCGGTCAAAAGACGACCGTAACCCTAACCCTAGCCCCATAACCCTAACCCTAACCCTAACCCTAGCCTCAGCCTTAAGCCAGCCTCATGAAACATTGTCCCTCTCACTAAAATATTCGCCAAAAATACAAATTTCACCCGAATCCAATGCGGACTGCTGTGTCTCGTTCAGCCAGTATAGGACCACGTCTGGGAGAAATTTCGAGTCAATCGGTCCAAAGACCTGGAAGCTATTGAAAAAATCGGCCGACGTTTTCATGAAAAAGGCCATTTTTTCTTTAAAATATTCGCCAAAAATACAAATTTCACCCGAATCCAATGCGGACTGCTGTGTCTCGTTCAGCCAGTATAGGACCACGTCTGGGAGAAATTTCGAGTCAATCGGTCCAAAGACCTGGAAGCTATTGAAAAAATCGGCCGACGTTTTCATGAAAAAGGCCATTTTTTCTTTAAAATATTCGCCAAAAATACAAATTTCACCCGAATCCAATGCGGACTGCTGTGTCTCGTTCAGCCAGTATAGGACCACGTCTGGGAGAAATTTCGAGTCAATCGGTCCAAAGACCTGGAAGCTATTGAAAAAATCGGCCGACGTTTTCATGAAAAAGGCCATTTTTTCTTTAAAATATTCGCCAAAAATACAAATTTCACCCGAATCCAATGCGGACTGCTGTGTCTCGTTCAGCCAGTATAGGACCACGTCTGGGAGAAATTTCGAGTCAATCGGTCCAAAGACCTGGAAGCTATTGAAAAAATCGGCCGACGTTTTCATGAACAAGGCCATTTTTTTCTTTAAAATATTCACCAAAAATACAAATTCCACCAGAATCCAACCAAAACCGGCGAGCCTCATTCCACCAGTGAGGAGGACATGCGTGTGCAATTTCGAGTCAATCGGTCAAAAGACGACCGTAACCCTAACCCTAGCCCCATAACCCTAACCCTAACCCTAACCCTAGCCTCAGCCTTAAGCCAGCCTCATGAAACTTTGTCCCTCTCACTAAAATATTCGCCAAAAATACAAATTTCACCCGAATCCAATGCGGACTGCTGTGTCTCGTTCAGCCAGTATAGGACCACGTCTGGGAGAAATTTCGAGTCAATCGGTCCAAAGACCTGGAAGCTATTGAAAAAATCGGCCGACGTTTTCATGAAAAAGGCCATTTTTTCTTTAAAATATTCGCCAAAAATACAAATTTCACCCGAATCCAATGCGGACTGCTGTGTCTCGTTCAGCCAGTATAGGACCACGTCTGGGAGAAATTTCGAGTCAATCGGTCCAAAGACCTGGAAGCTATTGAAAAAATCGGCCGACGTTTTCATGAACAAGGCCATTTTTTTCTTTAAAATATTCACCAAAAATACAAATTCCACCAGAATCCAACCAAAACCGGCGAGCCTCATTCCACCAGTGAGGAGGACATGCGTGTGCAATTTCGAGTCAATCGGTCAAAAGACGACCGTAACCCTAACCCTAGCCCCATAACCCTAACCCTAACCCTAACCCTAGCCTCAGCCTTAAGCCAGCCTCATGAAACATTGTCCCTCTCACTAAAATATTCGCCAAAAATACAAATTTCACCCGAATCCAATGCGGACTGCTGTGTCTCGTTCAGCCAGTATAGGACCACGTCTGGGAGAAATTTCGAGTCAATCGGTCCAAAGACCTGGAAGCTATTGAAAAAATCGGCCGACGTTTTCATGAAAAAGGCCATTTTTTCTTTAAAATATTCGCCAAAAATACAAATTTCACCCGAATCCAATGCGGACTGCTGTGTCTCGTTCAGCCAGTATAGGACCACGTCTGGGAGAAATTTCGAGTCAATCGGTCCAAAGACCTGGAAGCTATTGAAAAAATCGGCCGACGTTTTCATGAAAAAGGCCATTTTTTCTTTAAAATATTCGCCAAAAATACAAATTTCACCCGAATCCAATGCGGACTGCTGTGTCTCGTTCAGCCAGTATAGGACCACGTCTGGGAGAAATTTCGAGTCAATCGGTCCAAAGACCTGGAAGCTATTGAAAAAATCGGCCGACGTTTTCATGAAAAAGGCCATTTTTTCTTTAAAATATTCGCCAAAAATACAAATTTCACCCGAATCCAATGCGGACTGCTGTGTCTCGTTCAGCCAGTATAGGACCACGTCTGGGAGAAATTTCGAGTCAATCGGTCCAAAGACCTGGAAGCTATTGAAAAAATCGGCCGACGTTTTCATGAACAAGGCCATTTTTTTCTTTAAAATATTCACCAAAAATACAAATTCCACCAGAATCCAACCAAAACCGGCGAGCCTCATTCCACCAGTGAGGAGGACATGCGTGTGCAATTTCGAGTCAATCGGTCAAAAGACGACCGTAACCCTAACCCTAGCCCCATAACCCTAACCCTAACCCTAACCCTAGCCTCAGCCTTAAGCCAGCCTCATGAAACTTTGTCCCTCTCACTAAAATATTCGCCAAAAATACAAATTTCACCCGAATCCAATGCGGACTGCTGTGTCTCGTTCAGCCAGTATAGGACCACGTCTGGGAGAAATTTCGAGTCAATCGGTCCAAAGACCTGGAAGCTATTGAAAAAATCGGCCGACGTTTTCATGAACAAGGCCATTTTTTTCTTTAAAATATTCACCAAAAATACAAATTCCACCAGAATCCAACCAAAACCGGCGAGCCTCATTCCACCAGTGAGGAGGACATGCGTGTGCAATTTCGAGTCAATCGGTCAAAAGACGACCGTAACCCTAACCCTAGCCCCATAACCCTAACCCTAACCCTAACCCTAGCCTCAGCCTTAAGCCAGCCTCATGAAACTTTGTCCCTCTCACTAAAATATTCGCCAAAAATACAAATTTCACCCGAATCCAATGCGGACTGCTGTGTCTCGTTCAGCCAGTATAGGACCACGTCTGGGAGAAATTTCGAGTCAATCGGTCCAAAGACCTGGAAGCTATTGAAAAAATCGGCCGACGTTTTCATGAAAAAGGCCATTTTTTCTTTAAAATATTCGCCAAAAATACAAATTTCACCCGAATCCAATGCGGACTGCTGTGTCTCGTTCAGCCAGTACAGGACCACGTCTGGGAGAAATTTCGAGTCAATCGGTCCAAAGACCTGGAAGCTATTGAAAAAATCGGCCGACGTTTTCATGAAAAAGGCCATTTTTTCTTTAAAATATTCGCCAAAAATACAAATTTCACCCGAATCCAATGCGGACTGCTGTGTCTCGTTCAGCCAGTATAGGACCACGTCTGGGAGAAATTTCGAGTCAATCGGTCCAAAGACCTGGAAGCTATTGAAAAAATCGGCCGACGTTTTCATGAAAAAGGCCATTTTTTCTTTAAAATATTCGCCAAAAATACAAATTTCACCCGAATCCAATGCGGACTGCTGTGTCTCGTTCAGCCAGTATAGGACCACGTCTGGGAGAAATTTCGAGTCAATCGGTCCAAAGACCTGGAAGCTATTGAAAAAATCGGCCGACGTTTTCATGAAAAAGGCCATTTTTTCTTTAAAATATTCGCCAAAAATACAAATTTCACCCGAATCCAATGCGGACTGCTGTGTCTCGTTCAGCCAGTATAGGACCACGTCTGGGAGAAATTTCGAGTCAATCGGTCCAAAGACCTGGAAGCTATTGAAAAAATCGGCCGACGTTTTCATGAAAAAGGCCATTTTTTTCTTTAAAATATTCACCAAAAATACAAATTCCACCAGAATCCAACCAAAACCGGCGAGCCTCATTCCACCAGTGAGGAGGACATGCGTGTGCAATTTCGAGTCAATCGGTCAAAAGACGACCGTAACCCTAACCCTAGCCCCATAACCCTAACCCTAGCCTCAGCCTTAAGCCAGCCTCATGAAACATTGTCCCTCTCACTAAAATATTCGCCAAAAATACAAATTTCACCCGAATCCAATGCGGACTGCTGTGTCTCGTTCAGCCAGTATAGGACCACGTCTGGGAGAAATTTCGAGTCAATCGGTCCAAAGACCTGGAAGCTATTGAAAAAATCGGCCGACGTTTTCATGAAAAAGGCCATTTTTTCTTTAAAATATTCGCCAAAAATACAAATTTCACCCGAATCCAATGCGGACTGCTGTGTCTCGTTCAGCCAGTACAGGACCACGTCTGGGAGAAATTTCGAGTCAATCGGTCCAAAGACCTGGAAGCTATTGAAAAAATCGGCCGACGTTTTCATGAAAAAGGCAATTTTTTCTTTAAAATATTCGCCAAAAATACAAATTTCACCCGAATCCAATGCGGACTGCTGTGTCTCGTTCAGCCAGTATAGGACCACGTCTGGGAGAAATTTAGAGTCAATCGGTCCAAAGACCTGGAAGCTATTGAAAAAATCGGCCGACGTTTTCATGAAAAAGGCCATTTTTTCTTTAAAATATTCGCCAAAAATACAAATTTCACCCGAATCCAATGCGGACTGCTGTGTCTCGTTCAGCCAGTATAGGACCACGTCTGGGAGAAATTTCGAGTCAATCGGTCCAAAGACCTGGAAGCTATTGAAAAAATCGGCCGACGTTTTCATGAAAAAGGCCATTTTTTCTTTAAAATATTCGCCAAAAATACAAATTTCACCCGAATCCAATGCGGACTGCTGTGTCTCGTTCAGCCAGTATAGGACCACGTCTGGGAGAAATTTCGAGTCAATCGGTCCAAAGACCTGGAAGCTATTGAAAAAATCGGCCGACGTTTTCATGAAAAAGGCCATTTTTTTCTTTAAAATATTCACCAAAAATACAAATTCCACCAGAATCCAACCAAAACCGGCGAGCCTCATTCCACCAGTGAGGAGGACATGCGTGTGCAATTTCGAGTCAATCGGTCAAAAGACGACCGTAACCCTAACCCTAGCCCCATAACCCTAACCCTAGCCTCAGCCTTAAGCCAGCCTCATGAAACATTGTCCCTCTCACTAACATATTCGCCAAAAATACAAATTTCACCCGAATCCAATGCGGACTGCTGTGTCTCGTTCAGCCAGTATAGGACCACGTCTGGGAGAAATTTCGAGTCAATCGGTCCAAAGACCTGGAAGCTATTGAAAAAATCGGCCGACGTTTTCATGAAAAAGGCCATTTTTTTCTTTAAAATATTCACCAAAAATACAAATTCCACCAGAATCCAACCAAAACCGGCGAGCCTCATTCCACCAGTGAGGAGGACATGCGTGTGCAATTTCGAGTCAATCGGTCAAAAGACGACCGTAACCCTAACCCTAGCCCCATAACCCTAACCCTAACCCTAACCCTAGCCTCAGCCTTAAGCCAGCCTCATGAAACATTGTCCCTCTCACTAAAATATTCGCCAAAAATACAAATTTCACCCGAATCCAATGCGGACTGCTGTGTCTCGTTCAGCCAGTATAGGACCACGTCTGGGAGAAATTTCGAGTCAATCGGTCCAAAGACCTGGAAGCTATTGAAAAAATCGGCCGACGTTTTCATGAAAAAGGCCATTTTTTCTTTAAAATATTCGCCAAAAATACAAATTTCACCCGAATCCAATGCGGACTGCTGTGTCTCGTTCAGCCAGTACAGGACCACGTCTGGGAGAAATTTCGAGTCAATCGGTCCAAAGACCTGGAAGCTATTGAAAAAATCGGCCGACGTTTTCATGAAAAAGGCAATTTTTTCTTTAAAATATTCGCCAAAAATACAAATTTCACCCGAATCCAATGCGGACTGCTGTGTCTCGTTCAGCCAGTATAGGACCACGTCTGGGAGAAATTTAGAGTCAATCGGTCCAAAGACCTGGAAGCTATTGAAAAAATCGGCCGACGTTTTCATGAAAAAGGCCATTTTTTCTTTAAAATATTCGCCAAAAATACAAATTTCACCCGAATCCAATGCGGACTGCTGTGTCTCGTTCAGCCAGTATAGGACCACGTCTGGGAGAAATTTCGAGTCAATCGGTCCAAAGACCTGGAAGCTATTGAAAAAATCGGCCGACGTTTTCATGAAAAAGGCCATTTTTTCTTTAAAATATTCGCCAAAAATACAAATTTCACCCGAATCCAATGCGGACTGCTGTGTCTCGTTCAGCCAGTATAGGACCACGTCTGGGAGAAATTTCGAGTCAATCGGTCCAAAGACCTGGAAGCTATTGAAAAAATCGGCCGACGTTTTCATGAAAAAGGCCATTTTTTTCTTTAAAATATTCACCAAAAATACAAATTCCACCAGAATCCAACCAAAACCGGCGAGCCTCATTCCACCAGTGAGGAGGACATGCGTGTGCAATTTCGAGTCAATCGGTCAAAAGACGACCGTAACCCTAACCCTAGCCCCATAACCCTAACCCTAGCCTCAGCCTTAAGCCAGCCTCATGAAACATTGTCCCTCTCACTAACATATTCGCCAAAAATACAAATTTCACCCGAATCCAATGCGGACTGCTGTGTCTCGTTCAGCCAGTATAGGACCACGTCTGGGAGAAATTTCGAGTCAATCGGTCCAAAGACCTGGAAGCTATTGAAAAAATCGGCCGACGTTTTCATGAAAAAGGCCATTTTTTTCTTTAAAATATTCACCAAAAATACAAATTCCACCAGAATCCAACCAAAACCGGCGAGCCTCATTCCACCAGTGAGGAGGACATGCGTGTGCAATTTCGAGTCAATCGGTCAAAAGACGACCGTAACCCTAACCCTAGCCCCATAACCCTAACCCTAACCCTAACCCTAGCCTCAGCCTTAAGCCAGCCTCATGAAACATTGTCCCTCTCACTAAAATATTCGCCAAAAATACAAATTTCACCCGAATCCAATGCGGACTGCTGTGTCTCGTTCAGCCAGTATAGGACCACGTCTGGGAGAAATTTCGAGTCAATCGGTCCAAAGACCTGGAAGCTATTGAAAAAATCGGCCGACGTTTTCATGAAAAAGGCCATTTTTTCTTTAAAATATTCGCCAAAAATACAAATTTCACCCGAATCCAATGCGGACTGCTGTGTCTCGTTCAGCCAGTACAGGACCACGTCTGGGAGAAATTTCGAGTCAATCGGTCCAAAGACCTGGAAGCTATTGAAAAAATCGGCCGACGTTTTCATGAAAAAGGCCATTTTTTCTTTAAAATATTCGCCAAAAATACAAATTTCACCCGAATCCAATGCGGACTGCTGTGTCTCGTTCAGCCAGTATAGGACCACGTCTGGGAGAAATTTCGAGTCAATCGGTCCAAAGACCTGGAAGCTATTGAAAAAATCGGCCGACGTTTTCATGAAAAAGGCCATTTTTTCTTTAAAATATTCGCCAAAAATACAAATTTCACCCGAATCCAATGCGGACTGCTGTGTCTCGTTCAGCCAGTATAGGACCACGTCTGGGAGAAATTTCGAGTCAATCGGTCCAAAGACCTGGAAGCTATTGAAAAAATCGGCCGACGTTTTCATGAAAAAGGCCATTTTTTTCTTTAAAATATTCACCAAAAATACAAATTTCACCCGAATCCAATGCGGACTGCTGTGTCTCGTTCAGCCAGTATAGGACCACGTCTGGGAGAAATTTCGAGTCAATCGGTCCAAAGACCTGGAAGCTATTGAAAAAATCGGCCGACGTTTTCATGAAAAAGGCCATTTTTTTCTTTAAAATATTCACCAAAAATACAAATTCCACCAGAATCCAACCAAAACCGGCGAGCCTCATTCCACCAGTGAGGAGGACATGCGTGTGCAATTTCGAGTCAATCGGTCAAAAGACGACCGTAACCCTAACCCTAGCCCCATAACCCTAACCCTAGCCTCAGCCTTAAGCCAGCCTCATGAAACATTGTCCCTCTCACTAACATATTCGCCAAAAATACAAATTTCACCCGAATCCAATGCGGACTGCTGTGTCTCGTTCAGCCAGTATAGGACCACGTCTGGGAGAAATTTCGAGTCAATCGGTCCAAAGACCTGGAAGCTATTGAAAAAATCGGCCGACGTTTTCATGAAAAAGGCCATTTTTTTCTTTAAAATATTCACCAAAAATACAAATTCCACCAGAATCCAACCAAAACCGGCGAGCCTCATTCCACCAGTGAGGAGGACATGCGTGTGCAATTTCGAGTCAATCGGTCAAAAGACGACCGTAACCCTAACCCTAGCCCCATAACCCTAACCCTAACCCTAACCCTAGCCTCAGCCTTAAGCCAGCCTCATGAAACATTGTCCCTCTCACTAAAATATTCGCCAAAAATACAAATTTCACCCGAATCCAATGCGGACTGCTGTGTCTCGTTCAGCCAGTATAGGACCACGTCTGGGAGAAATTTCGAGTCAATCGGTCCAAAGACCTGGAAGCTATTGAAAAAATCGGCCGACGTTTTCATGAAAAAGGCCATTTTTTCTTTAAAATATTCGCCAAAAATACAAATTTCACCCGAATCCAATGCGGACTGCTGTGTCTCGTTCAGCCAGTACAGGACCACGTCTGGGAGAAATTTCGAGTCAATCGGTCCAAAGACCTGGAAGCTATTGAAAAAATCGGCCGACGTTTTCATGAAAAAGGCCATTTTTTCTTTAAAATATTCGCCAAAAATACAAATTTCACCCGAATCCAATGCGGACTGCTGTGTCTCGTTCAGCCAGTATAGGACCACGTCTGGGAGAAATTTCGAGTCAATCGGTCCAAAGACCTGGAAGCTATTGAAAAAATCGGCCGACGTTTTCATGAAAAAGGCCATTTTTTCTTTAAAATATTCGCCAAAAATACAAATTTCACCCGAATCCAATGCGGACTGCTGTGTCTCGTTCAGCCAGTATAGGACCACGTCTGGGAGAAATTTCGAGTCAATCGGTCCAAAGACCTGGAAGCTATTGAAAAAATCGGCCGACGTTTTCATGAAAAAGGCCATTTTTTTCTTTAAAATATTCACCAAAAATACAAATTCCACCAGAATCCAACCAAAACCGGCGAGCCTCATTCCACCAGTGAGGAGGACATGCGTGTGCAATTTCGAGTCAATCGGTCAAAAGACGACCGTAACCCTAACCCTAGCCCCATAACCCTAACCCTAACCCTAACCCTAGCCTCAGCCTTAAGCCAGCCTCATGAAACATTGTCCCTCTCACTAAAATATTCGCCAAAAATACAAATTTCACCCGAATCCAATGCGGACTGCTGTGTCTCGTTCAGCCAGTATAGGACCACGTCTGGGAGAAATTTCGAGTCAATCGGTCCAAAGACCTGGAAGCTATTGAAAAAATCGGCCGACGTTTTCATGAAAAAGGCCATTTTTTCTTTAAAATATTCGCCAAAAATACAAATTTCACCCGAATCCAATGCGGACTGCTGTGTCTCGTTCAGCCAGTACAGGACCACGTCTGGGAGAAATTTCGAGTCAATCGGTCCAAAGACCTGGAAGCTATTGAAAAAATCGGCCGACGTTTTCATGAAAAAGGCCATTTTTTCTTTAAAATATTCGCCAAAAATACAAATTTCACCCGAATCCAATGCGGACTGCTGTGTCTCGTTCAGCCAGTATAGGACCACGTCTGGGAGAAATTTCGAGTCAATCGGTCCAAAGACCTGGAAGCTATTGAAAAAATCGGCCGACGTTTTCATGAAAAAGGCCATTTTTTCTTTAAAATATTCGCCAAAAATACAAATTTCACCCGAATCCAATGCGGACTGCTGTGTCTCGTTCAGCCAGTATAGGACCACGTCTGGGAGAAATTTCGAGTCAATCGGTCCAAAGACCTGGAAGCTATTGAAAAAATCGGCCGACGTTTTCATGAAAAAGGCCATTTTTTCTTTAAAATATTCGCCAAAAATACAAATTTCACCCGAATCCAATGCGGACTGCTGTGTCTCGTTCAGCCAGTATAGGACCACGTCTGGGAGAAATTTCGAGTCAATCGGTCCAAAGACCTGGAAGCTATTGAAAAAATCGGCCGACGTTTTCATGAAAAAGGCCATTTTTTTCTTTAAAATATTCACCAAAAATACAAATTCCACCAGAATCCAACCAAAACCGGCGAGCCTCATTCCACCAGTGAGGAGGACATGCGTGTGCAATTTCGAGTCAATCGGTCAAAAGACGACCGTAACCCTAACCCTAGCCCCATAACCCTAACCCTAGCCTCAGCCTTAAGCCAGCCTCATGAAACATTGTCCCTCTCACTAAAATATTCGCCAAAAATACAAATTTCACCCGAATCCAATGCGGACTGCTGTGTCTCGTTCAGCCAGTATAGGACCACGTCTGGGAGAAATTTCGAGTCAATCGGTCCAAAGACCTGGAAGCTATTGAAAAAATCGGCCGACGTTTTCATGAAAAAGGCCATTTTTTCTTTAAAATATTCGCCAAAAATACAAATTTCACCCGAATCCAATGCGGACTGCTGTGTCTCGTTCAGCCAGTATAGGACCACGTCTGGGAGAAATTTCGAGTCAATCGGTCCAAAGACCTGGAAGCTATTGAAAAAATCGGCCGACGTTTTCATGAAAAAGGCCATTTTTTTCTTTAAAATATTCACCAAAAATACAAATTCCACCAGAATCCAACCAAAACCGGCGAGCCTCATTCCACCAGTGAGGAGGACATGCGTGTGCAATTTCGAGTCAATCGGTCAAAAGACGACCGTAACCCTAACCCTAGCCCCATAACCCTAACCCTAACCCTAACCCTAGCCTCAGCCTTAAGCCAGCCTCATGAAACATTGTCCCTCTCACTAAAATATTCGCCAAAAATACAAATTTCACCCGAATCCAATGCGGACTGCTGTGTCTCGTTCAGCCAGTATAGGACCACGTCTGGGAGAAATTTCGAGTCAATCGGTCCAAAGACCTGGAAGCTATTGAAAAAATCGGCCGACGTTTTCATGAAAAAGGCCATTTTTTCTTTAAAATATTCGCCAAAAATACAAATTTCACCCGAATCCAATGCGGACTGCTGTGTCTCGTTCAGCCAGTACAGGACCACGTCTGGGAGAAATTTCGAGTCAATCGGTCCAAAGACCTGGAAGCTATTGAAAAAATCGGCCGACGTTTTCATGAAAAAGGCCATTTTTTCTTTAAAATATTCGCCAAAAATACAAATTTCACCCGAATCCAATGCGGACTGCTGTGTCTCGTTCAGCCAGTATAGGACCACGTCTGGGAGAAATTTCGAGTCAATCGGTCCAAAGACCTGGAAGCTATTGAAAAAATCGGCCGACGTTTTCATGAAAAAGGCCATTTTTTCTTTAAAATATTCGCCAAAAATACAAATTTCACCCGAATCCAATGCGGACTGCTGTGTCTCGTTCAGCCAGTATAGGACCACGTCTGGGAGAAATTTCGAGTCAATCGGTCCAAAGACCTGGAAGCTATTGAAAAAATCGGCCGACGTTTTCATGAAAAAGGCCATTTTTTCTTTAAAATATTCGCCAAAAATACAAATTTCACCCGAATCCAATGCGGACTGCTGTGTCTCGTTCAGCCAGTATAGGACCACGTCTGGGAGAAATTTCGAGTCAATCGGTCCAAAGACCTGGAAGCTATTGAAAAAATCGGCCGACGTTTTCATGAAAAAGGCCATTTTTTTCTTTAAAATATTCACCAAAAATACAAATTCCACCAGAATCCAACCAAAACCGGCGAGCCTCATTCCACCAGTGAGGAGGACATGCGTGTGCAATTTCGAGTCAATCGGTCAAAAGACGACCGTAACCCTAACCCTAGCCCCATAACCCTAACCCTAGCCTCAGCCTTAAGCCAGCCTCATGAAACATTGTCCCTCTCACTAAAATATTCGCCAAAAATACAAATTTCACCCGAATCCAATGCGGACTGCTGTGTCTCGTTCAGCCAGTATAGGACCACGTCTGGGAGAAATTTCGAGTCAATCGGTCCAAAGACCTGGAAGCTATTGAAAAAATCGGCCGACGTTTTCATGAAAAAGGCCATTTTTTCTTTAAAATATTCGCCAAAAATACAAATTTCACCCGAATCCAATGCGGACTGCTGTGTCTCGTTCAGCCAGTATAGGACCACGTCTGGGAGAAATTTCGAGTCAATCGGTCCAAAGACCTGGAAGCTATTGAAAAAATCGGCCGACGTTTTCATGAAAAAGGCCATTTTTTTCTTTAAAATATTCACCAAAAATACAAATTCCACCAGAATCCAACCAAAACCGGCGAGCGTCATTCCACCAGTGAGGAGGACATGCGTGTGCAATTTCGAGTCAATCGGTCAAAAGACGACCGTAACCCTAACCCTAGCCCCATAACCCTAACCCTAGCCTCAGCCTTAAGCCAGCCTCATGAAACATTGTCCCTCTCACTAACATATTCGCCAAAAATACAAATTTCACCCGAATCCAATGCGGACTGCTGTGTCTCGTTCAGCCAGTATAGGACCACGTCTGGGAGAAATTTCGAGTCAATCGGTCCAAAGACCTGGAAGCTATTGAAAAAATCGGCCGACGTTTTCATGAAAAAGGCCATTTTTTTCTTTAAAATATTCACCAAAAATACAAATTCCACCAGAATCCAACCAAAACCGGCGAGCCTCATTCCACCAGTGAGGAGGACATGCGTGTGCAATTTCGAGTCAATCGGTCAAAAGACGACCGTAACCCTAACCCTAGCCCCATAACCCTAACCCTAACCCTAACCCTAGCCTCAGCCTTAAGCCAGCCTCATGAAACATTGTCCCTCTCACTAAAATATTCGCCAAAAATACAAATTTCACCCGAATCCAATGCGGACTGCTGTGTCTCGTTCAGCCAGTATAGGACCACGTCTGGGAGAAATTTCGAGTCAATCGGTCCAAAGACCTGGAAGCTATTGAAAAAATCGGCCGACGTTTTCATGAAAAAGGCCATTTTTTCTTTAAAATATTCGCCAAAAATACAAATTTCACCCGAATCCAATGCGGACTGCTGTGTCTCGTTCAGCCAGTACAGGACCACGTCTGGGAGAAATTTCGAGTCAATCGGTCCAAAGACCTGGAAGCTATTGAAAAAATCGGCCGACGTTTTCATGAAAAAGGCCATTTTTTCTTTAAAATATTCGCCAAAAATACAAATTTCACCCGAATCCAATGCGGACTGCTGTGTCTCGTTCAGCCAGTATAGGACCACGTCTGGGAGAAATTTCGAGTCAATCGGTCCAAAGACCTGGAAGCTATTGAAAAAATCGGCCGACGTTTTCATGAAAAAGGCCATTTTTTCTTTAAAATATTCGCCAAAAATACAAATTTCACCCGAATCCAATGCGGACTGCTGTGTCTCGTTCAGCCAGTATAGGACCACGTCTGGGAGAAATTTCGAGTCAATCGGTCCAAAGACCTGGAAGCTATTGAAAAAATCGGCCGACGTTTTCATGAAAAAGGCCATTTTTTCTTTAAAATATTCGCCAAAAATACAAATTTCACCCGAATCCAATGCGGACTGCTGTGTCTCGTTCAGCCAGTATAGGACCACGTCTGGGAGAAATTTCGAGTCAATCGGTCCAAAGACCTGGAAGCTATTGAAAAAATCGGCCGACGTTTTCATGAACAAGGCCATTTCTTTCTTTAAAATATTCACCAAAAATACAAATTCCACCAGAATCCAACCAAAACCGGCGAGCCTCATTCCACCAGTGAGGAGGACATGCGTGTGCAATTTCGAGTCAATCGGTCAAAAGACGACCGTAACCCTAACCCTAGCCCCATAACCCTAACCCTAACCCTAACCCTAGCCTCAGCCTTAAGCCAGCCTCATGAAACTTTGTCCCTCTCACTAAAATATTCGCCAAAAATACAAATTTCACCCGAATCCAATGCGGACTGCTGTGTCTCGTTCAGCCAGTATAGGACCACGTCTGGGAGAAATTTCGAGTCAATCGGTCCAAAGACCTGGAAGCTATTGAAAAAATCGGCCGACGTTTTCATGAAAAAGGCCATTTTTTCTTTAAAATATTCGCCAAAAATACAAATTTCACCCGAATCCAATGCGGACTGCTGTGTCTCGTTCAGCCAGTATAGGACCACGTCTGGGAGAAATTTCGAGTCAATCGGTCCAAAAACCTGGAAGCTATTGAAAAAATCGGCCGACGTTTTCATGAAAAAGGCCATTTTTTCTTTAAAATATTCGCCAAAAATACAAATTTCACCCGAATCCAATGCGGACTGCTGTGTCTCGTTCAGCCAGTATAGGACCACGTCTGGGAGAAATTTCGAGTCAATCGGTCCAAAGACCTGGAAGCTATTGAAAAAATCGGCCGACGTTTTCATGAAAAAGGCCATTTTTTTCTTTAAAATATTCACCAAAAATACAAATTCCACCAGAATCCAACCAAAACCGGCGAGCCTCATTCCACCAGTGAGGAGGACATGCGTGTGCAATTTCGAGTCAATCGGTCAAAAGACGACCGTAACCCTAACCCTAGCCCCATAACCCTAACCCTAGCCTTAGCCTTAAGCCAGCCTCATGAAACATTGTCCCTCTCACTAACATATTCGCCAAAAATACAAATTTCACCCGAATCCAATGCGGACTGCTGTGTCTCGTTCAGCCAGTATAGGACCACGTCTGGGAGAAATTTCGAGTCAATCGGTCCAAAGACCTGGAAGCTATTGAAAAAATCGGCCGACGTTTTCATGAAAAAGGCCATTTTTTTCTTTAAAATATTCACCAAAAATACAAATTCCACCAGAATCCAACCAAAACCGGCGAGCCTCATTCCACCAGTGAGGAGGACATGCGTGTGCAATTTCGAGTCAATCGGTCAAAAGACGACCGTAACCCTAACCCTAGCCCCATAACCCTAACCCTAACCCTAACCCTAGCCTCAGCCTTAAGCCAGCCTCATGAAACATTGTCCCTCTCACTAAAATATTCGCCAAAAATACAAATTTCACCCGAATCCAATGCGGACTGCTGTGTCTCGTTCAGCCAGTATAGGACCACGTCTGGGAGAAATTTCGAGTCAATCGGTCCAAAGACCTGGAAGCTATTGAAAAAATCGGCCGACGTTTTCATGAAAAAGGCCATTTTTTCTTTAAAATATTCGCCAAAAATACAAATTTCACCCGAATCCAATGCGGACTGCTGTGTCTCGTTCAGCCAGTACAGGACCACGTCTGGGAGAAATTTCGAGTCAATCGGTCCAAAGACCTGGAAGCTATTGAAAAAATCGGCCGACGTTTTCATGAAAAAGGCCATTTTTTCTTTAAAATATTCGCCAAAAATACAAATTTCACCCGAATCCAATGCGGACTGCTGTGTCTCGTTCAGCCAGTATAGGACCACGTCTGGGAGAAATTTCGAGTCAATCGGTCCAAAGACCTGGAAGCTATTGAAAAAATCGGCCGACGTTTTCATGAAAAAGGCCATTTTTTCTTTAAAATATTCGCCAAAAATACAAATTTCACCCGAATCCAATGCGGACTGCTGTGTCTCGTTCAGCCAGTATAGGACCACGTCTGGGAGAAATTTCGAGTCAATCGGTCCAAAGACCTGGAAGCTATTGAAAAAATCGGCCGACGTTTTCATGAAAAAGGCCATTTTTTCTTTAAAATATTCGCCAAAAATACAAATTTCACCCGAATCCAATGCGGACTGCTGTGTCTCGTTCAGCCAGTATAGGACCACGTCTGGGAGAAATTTCGAGTCAATCGGTCCAAAGACCTGGAAGCTATTGAAAAAATCGGCCGACGTTTTCATGAAAAAGGCCATTTTTTTCTTTAAAATATTCACCAAAAATACAAATTCCACCAGAATCCAACCAAAACCGGCGAGCCTCATTCCACCAGTGAGGAGGACATGCGTGTGCAATTTCGAGTCAATCGGTCAAAAGACGACCGTAACCCTAACCCTAGCCCCATAACCCTAACCCTAGCCTCAGCCTTAAGCCAGCCTCATGAAACATTGTCCCTCTCACTAAAATATTCGCCAAAAATACAAATTTCACCCGAATCCAATGCGGACTGCTGTGTCTCGTTCAGCCAGTATAGGACCACGTCTGGGAGAAATTTCGAGTCAATCGGTCCAAAGACCTGGAAGCTATTGAAAAAATCGGCCGACGTTTTCATGAAAAAGGCCATTTTTTCTTTAAAATATTCGCCAAAAATACAAATTTCACCCGAATCCAATGCGGACTGCTGTGTCTCGTTCAGCCAGTACAGGACCACGTCTGGGAGAAATTTCGAGTCAATCGGTCCAAAGACCTGGAAGCTATTGAAAAAATCGGCCGACGTTTTCATGAAAAAGGCCATTTTTTTCTTTAAAATATTCACCAAAAATACAAATTCCACCAGAATCCAACCAAAACCGGCGAGCCTCATTCCACCAGTGAGGAGGACATGCGTGTGCAATTTCGAGTCAATCGGTCAAAAGACGACCGTAACCCTAACCCTAGCCCCATAACCCTAACCCTAACCCTAACCCTAGCCTCAGCCTTAAGCCAGCCTCATGAAACATTGTCCCTCTCACTAAAATATTCGCCAAAAATACAAATTTCACCCGAATCCAATGCGGACTGCTGTGTCTCGTTCAGCCAGTATAGGACCACGTCTGGGAGAAATTTCGAGTCAATCGGTCCAAAGACCTGGAAGCTATTGAAAAAATCGGCCGACGTTTTCATGAACAAGGCCATTTCTTTCTTTAAAATATTCACCAAAAATACAAATTCCACCAGAATCCAACCAAAACCGGCGAGCCTCATTCCACCAGTGAGGAGGACATGCGTGTGCAATTTCGAGTCAATCGGTCAAAAGACGACCGTAACCCTAACCCTAGCCCCATAACCCTAACCCTAACCCTAACCCTAGCCTCAGCCTTAAGCCAGCCTCATGAAACTTTGTCCCTCTCACTAAAATATTCGCCAAAAATACAAATTTCACCCGAATCCAATGCGGACTGCTGTGTCTCGTTCAGCCAGTATAGGACCACGTCTGGGAGAAATTTCGAGTCAATCGGTCCAAAGACCTGGAAGCTATTGAAAAAATCGGCCGACGTTTTCATGAAAAAGGCCATTTTTTCTTTAAAATATTCGCCAAAAATACAAATTTCACCCGAATCCAATGCGGACTGCTGTGTCTCGTTCAGCCAGTATAGGACCACGTCTGGGAGAAATTTCGAGTCAATCGGTCCAAAAACCTGGAAGCTATTGAAAAAATCGGCCGACGTTTTCATGAAAAAGGCCATTTTTTCTTTAAAATATTCGCCAAAAATACAAATTTCACCCGAATCCAATGCGGACTGCTGTGTCTCGTTCAGCCAGTATAGGACCACGTCTGGGAGAAATTTCGAGTCAATCGGTCCAAAGACCTGGAAGCTATTGAAAAAATCGGCCGACGTTTTCATGAAAAAGGCCATTTTTTTCTTTAAAATATTCACCAAAAATACAAATTCCACCAGAATCCAACCAAAACCGGCGAGCCTCATTCCACCAGTGAGGAGGACATGCGTGTGCAATTTCGAGTCAATCGGTCAAAAGACGACCGTAACCCTAACCCTAGCCCCATAACCCTAACCCTAGCCTTAGCCTTAAGCCAGCCTCATGAAACATTGTCCCTCTCACTAACATATTCGCCAAAAATACAAATTTCACCCGAATCCAATGCGGACTGCTGTGTCTCGTTCAGCCAGTATAGGACCACGTCTGGGAGAAATTTCGAGTCAATCGGTCCAAAGACCTGGAAGCTATTGAAAAAATCGGCCGACGTTTTCATGAAAAAGGCCATTTTTTTCTTTAAAATATTCACCAAAAATACAAATTCCACCAGAATCCAACCAAAACCGGCGAGCCTCATTCCACCAGTGAGGAGGACATGCGTGTGCAATTTCGAGTCAATCGGTCAAAAGACGACCGTAACCCTAACCCTAGCCCCATAACCCTAACCCTAACCCTAACCCTAGCCTCAGCCTTAAGCCAGCCTCATGAAACATTGTCCCTCTCACTAAAATATTCGCCAAAAATACAAATTTCACCCGAATCCAATGCGGACTGCTGTGTCTCGTTCAGCCAGTATAGGACCACGTCTGGGAGAAATTTCGAGTCAATCGGTCCAAAGACCTGGAAGCTATTGAAAAAATCGGCCGACGTTTTCATGAAAAAGGCCATTTTTTCTTTAAAATATTCGCCAAAAATACAAATTTCACCCGAATCCAATGCGGACTGCTGTGTCTCGTTCAGCCAGTACAGGACCACGTCTGGGAGAAATTTCGAGTCAATCGGTCCAAAGACCTGGAAGCTATTGAAAAAATCGGCCGACGTTTTCATGAAAAAGGCCATTTTTTCTTTAAAATATTCGCCAAAAATACAAATTTCACCCGAATCCAATGCGGACTGCTGTGTCTCGTTCAGCCAGTATAGGACCACGTCTGGGAGAAATTTCGAGTCAATCGGTCCAAAGACCTGGAAGCTATTGAAAAAATCGGCCGACGTTTTCATGAAAAAGGCCATTTTTTCTTTAAAATATTCGCCAAAAATACAAATTTCACCCGAATCCAATGCGGACTGCTGTGTCTCGTTCAGCCAGTATAGGACCACGTCTGGGAGAAATTTCGAGTCAATCGGTCCAAAGACCTGGAAGCTATTGAAAAAATCGGCCGACGTTTTCATGAAAAAGGCCATTTTTTCTTTAAAATATTCGCCAAAAATACAAATTTCACCCGAATCCAATGCGGACTGCTGTGTCTCGTTCAGCCAGTATAGGACCACGTCTGGGAGAAATTTCGAGTCAATCGGTCCAAAGACCTGGAAGCTATTGAAAAAATCGGCCGACGTTTTCATGAAAAAGGCCATTTTTTTCTTTAAAATATTCACCAAAAATACAAATTCCACCAGAATCCAACCAAAACCGGCGAGCCTCATTCCACCAGTGAGGAGGACATGCGTGTGCAATTTCGAGTCAATCGGTCAAAAGACGACCGTAACCCTAACCCTAGCCCCATAACCCTAACCCTAGCCTCAGCCTTAAGCCAGCCTCATGAAACATTGTCCCTCTCACTAAAATATTCGCCAAAAATACAAATTTCACCCGAATCCAATGCGGACTGCTGTGTCTCGTTCAGCCAGTATAGGACCACGTCTGGGAGAAATTTCGAGTCAATCGGTCCAAAGACCTGGAAGCTATTGAAAAAATCGGCCGACGTTTTCATGAAAAAGGCCATTTTTTCTTTAAAATATTCGCCAAAAATACAAATTTCACCCGAATCCAATGCGGACTGCTGTGTCTCGTTCAGCCAGTACAGGACCACGTCTGGGAGAAATTTCGAGTCAATCGGTCCAAAGACCTGGAAGCTATTGAAAAAATCGGCCGACGTTTTCATGAAAAAGGCCATTTTTTTCTTTAAAATATTCACCAAAAATACAAATTCCACCAGAATCCAACCAAAACCGGCGAGCCTCATTCCACCAGTGAGGAGGACATGCGTGTGCAATTTCGAGTCAATCGGTCAAAAGACGACCGTAACCCTAACCCTAGCCCCATAACCCTAACCCTAACCCTAACCCTAGCCTCAGCCTTAAGCCAGCCTCATGAAACATTGTCCCTCTCACTAAAATATTCGCCAAAAATACAAATTTCACCCGAATCCAATGCGGACTGCTGTGTCTCGTTCAGCCAGTATAGGACCACGTCTGGGAGAAATTTCGAGTCAATCGGTCCAAAGACCTGGAAGCTATTGAAAAAATCGGCCGACGTTTTCATGAAAAAGGCCATTTTTTCTTTAAAATATTCGCCAAAAATACAAATTTCACCCGAATCCAATGCGGACTGCTGTGTCTCGTTCAGCCAGTACAGGACCACGTCTGGGAGAAATTTCGAGTCAATCGGTCCAAAGACCTGGAAGCTATTGAAAAAATCGGCCGACGTTTTCATGAAAAAGGCCATTTTTTTCTTTAAAATATTCACCAAAAATACAAATTCCACCAGAATCCAACCAAAACCGGCGAGCCTCATTCCACCAGTGAGGAGGACATGCGTGTACAATTTCGAGTCAATCGGTCAAAAGACGACCGTAACCCTAACCCTAGCCCCATAACCCTAACCCTAGCCTCAGCCTTAAGCCAGCCTCATGAAACATTGTCCCTCTCACTAAAATATTCGCCAAAAATACAAATTTCACCCGAATCCAATGCGGACTGCTGTGTCTCGTTCAGCCAGTATAGGACCACGTCTGGGAGAAATTTCGAGTCAATCGGTCCAAAGACCTGGAAGCTATTGAAAAAATCGGCCGACGTTTTCATGAAAAAGGCCATTTTTTCTTTAAAATATTCGCCAAAAATACAAATTTCACCCGAATCCAATGCGGACTGCTGTGTCTCGTTCAGCCAGTATAGGACCACGTCTGGGAGAAATTTCGAGTCAATCGGTCCAAAGACCTGGAAGCTATTGAAAAAATCGGCCGACGTTTTCATGAAAAAGGCCATTTTTTTCTTTAAAATATTCACCAAAAATACAAATTCCACCAGAATCCAACCAAAACCGGCGAGCCTCATTCCACCAGTGAGGAGGACATGCGTGTGCAATTTCGAGTCAATCGGTCAAAAGACGACCGTAACCCTAACCCTAGCCCCATAACCCTAACCCTAGCCTCAGCCTTAAGCCAGCCTCATGAAACATTGTCCCTCTCACTAACATATTCGCCAAAAATACAAATTTCACCCGAATCCAATGCGGACTGCTGTGTCTCGTTCAGCCAGTATAGGACCACGTCTGGGAGAAATTTCGAGTCAATCGGTCCAAAGACCTGGAAGCTATTGAAAAAATCGGCCGACGTTTTCATGAAAAAGGCCATTTTTTTCTTTAAAATATTCACCAAAAATACAAATTCCACCAGAATCCAACCAAAACCGGCGAGCCTCATTCCACCAGTGAGGAGGACATGCGTGTGCAATTTCGAGTCAATCGGTCAAAAGACGACCGTAACCCTAACCCTAGCCCCATAACCCTAACCCTAACCCTAACCCTAGCCTCAGCCTTAAGCCAGCCTCATGAAACATTGTCCCTCTCACTAAAATATTCGCCAAAAATACAAATTTCACCCGAATCCAATGCGGACTGCTGTGTCTCGTTCAGCCAGTATAGGACCACGTCTGGGAGAAATTTCGAGTCAATTGGTCCAAAGACCTGGAAGCTATTGAAAAAATCGGCCGACGTTTTCATGAAAAAGGCCATTTTTTCTTTAAAATATTCGCCAAAAATACAAATTTCACCCGAATCCAATGCGGACTGCTGTGTCTCGTTCAGCCAGTACAGGACCACGTCTGGGAGAAATTTCGAGTCAATCGGTCCAAAGACCTGGAAGCTATTGAAAAAATCGGCCGACGTTTTCATGAAAAAGGCCATTTTTTCTTTAAAATATTCGCCAAAAATACAAATTTCACCCGAATCCAATGCGGACTGCTGTGTCTCGTTCAGCCAGTATAGGACCACGTCTGGGAGAAATTTCGAGTCAATCGGTCCAAAGACCTGGAAGCTATTGAAAAAATCGGCCGACGTTTTCATGAAAAAGGCCATTTTTTCTTTAAAATATTCGCCAAAAATACAAATTTCACCCGAATCCAATGCGGACTGCTGTGTCTCGTTCAGCCAGTATAGGACCACGTCTGGGAGAAATTTCGAGTCAATCGGTCCAAAGACCTGGAAGCTATTGAAAAAATCGGCCGACGTTTTCATGAAAAAGGCCATTTTTTCTTTAAAATATTCGCCAAAAATACAAATTTCACCCGAATCCAATGCGGACTGCTGTGTCTCGTTCAGCCAGTATAGGACCACGTCTGGGAGAAATTTCGAGTCAATCGGTCCAAAGACCTGGAAGCTATTGAAAAAATCGGCCGACGTTTTCATGAAAAAGGCCATTTTTTTCTTTAAAATATTCACCAAAAATACAAATTCCACCAGAATCCAACCAAAACCGGCGAGCCTCATTCCACCAGTGAGGAGGACATGCGTGTGCAATTTCGAGTCAATCGGTCAAAAGACGACCGTAACCCTAACCCTAGCCCCATAACCCTAACCCTAGCCTCAGCCTTAAGCCAGCCTCATGAAACATTGTCCCTCTCACTAAAATATTCGCCAAAAATACAAATTTCACCCGAATCCAATGCGGACTGCTGTGTCTCGTTCAGCCAGTATAGGACCACGTCTGGGAGAAATTTCGAGTCAATCGGTCCAAAGACCTGGAAGCTATTGAAAAAATCGGCCGACGTTTTCATGAACAAGGCCATTTTTTTCTTTAAAATATTCACCAAAAATACAAATTCCACCAGAATCCAACCAAAACCGGCGAGCCTCATTCCACCAGTGAGGAGGACATGCGTGTGCAATTTCGAGTCAATCGGTCAAAAGACGACCGTAACCCTAACCCTAGCCCCATAACCCTAACCCTAACCCTAACCCTAGCCTCAGCCTTAAGCCAGCCTCATGAAACTTTGTCCCTCTCACTAAAATATTCGCCAAAAATACAAATTTCACCCGAATCCAATGCGGACTGCTGTGTCTCGTTCAGCCAGTATAGGACCACGTCTGGGAGAAATTTCGAGTCAATCGGTCCAAAGACCTGGAAGCTATTGAAAAAATCGGCCGACGTTTTCATGAAAAAGGCCATTTTTTCTTTAAAATATTCGCCAAAAATACAAATTTCACCCGAATCCAATGCGGACTGCTGTGTCTCGTTCAGCCAGTATAGGACCACGTCTGGGAGAAATTTCGAGTCAATCGGTCCAAAAACCTGGAAGCTATTGAAAAAATCGGCCGACGTTTTCATGAAAAAGGCCATTTTTTCTTTAAAATATTCGCCAAAAATACAAATTTCACCCGAATCCAATGCGGACTGCTGTGTCTCGTTCAGCCAGTATAGGACCACGTCTGGGAGAAATTTCGAGTCAATCGGTCCAAAGACCTGGAAGCTATTGAAAAAATCGGCCGACGTTTTCATGAAAAAGGCCATTTTTTCTTTAAAATATTCGCCAAAAATACAAATTTCACCCGAATCCAATGCGGACTGCTGTGTCTCGTTCAGCCAGTATAGGACCACGTCTGGGAGAAATTTCGAGTCAATCGGTCCAAAGACCTGGAAGCTATTGAAAAAATCGGCCGACGTTTTCATGAAAAAGGCCATTTTTTTCTTTAAAATATTCACCAAAAATACAAATTCCACCAGAATCCAACCAAAACCGGCGAGCCTCATTCCACCAGTGAGGAGGACATGCGTGTGCAATTTCGAGTCAATCGGTCAAAAGACGACCGTAACCCTAACCCTAGCCCCATAACCCTAACCCTAACCCTAACCCTAGCCTCAGCCTTAAGCCAGCCTCATGAAACATTGTCCCTCTCACTAAAATATTCGCCAAAAATACAAATTTCACCCGAATCCAATGCGGACTGCTGTGTCTCGTTCAGCCAGTATAGGACCACGTCTGGGAGAAATTTCGAGTCAATCGGTCCAAAGACCTGGAAGCTATTGAAAAAATCGGCCGACGTTTTCATGAAAAAGGCCATTTTTTCTTTAAAATATTCGCCAAAAATACAAATTTCACCCGAATCCAATGCGGACTGCTGTGTCTCGTTCAGCCAGTACAGGACCACGTCTGGGAGAAATTTCGAGTCAATCGGTCCAAAGACCTGGAAGCTATTGAAAAAATCGGCCGACGTTTTCATGAAAAAGGCCATTTTTTTCTTTAAAATATTCACCAAAAATACAAATTCCACCAGAATCCAACCAAAACCGGCGAGCCTCATTCCACCAGTGAGGAGGACATGCGTGTGCAATTTCGAGTCAATCGGTCAAAAGACGACCGTAACCCTAACCCTAGCCCCATAACCCTAACCCTAGCCTCAGCCTTAAGCCAGCCTCATGAAACATTGTCCCTCTCACTAACATATTCGCCAAAAATACAAATTTCACCCGAATCCAATGCGGACTGCTGTGTCTCGTTCAGCCAGTATAGGACCACGTCTGGGAGAAATTTCGAGTCAATCGGTCCAAAGACCTGGAAGCTATTGAAAAAATCGGCCGACGTTTTCATGAAAAAGGCCATTTTTTTCTTTAAAATATTCACCAAAAATACAAATTCCACCAGAATCCAACCAAAACCGGCGAGCCTCATTCCACCAGTGAGGAGGACATGCGTGTGCAATTTCGAGTCAATCGGTCAAAAGACGACCGTAACCCTAACCCTAGCCCCATAACCCTAACCCTAACCCTAACCCTAGCCTCAGCCTTAAGCCAGCCTCATGAAACATTGTCCCTCTCACTAAAATATTCGCCAAAAATACAAATTTCACCCGAATCCAATGCGGACTGCTGTGTCTCGTTCAGCCAGTATAGGACCACGTCTGGGAGAAATTTCGAGTCAATCGGTCCAAAGACCTGGAAGCTATTGAAAAAATCGGCCGACGTTTTCATGAAAAAGGCCATTTTTTCTTTAAAATATTCGCCAAAAATACAAATTTCACCCGAATCCAATGCGGACTGCTGTGTCTCGTTCAGCCAGTACAGGACCACGTCTGGGAGAAATTTCGAGTCAATCGGTCCAAAGACCTGGAAGCTATTGAAAAAATCGGCCGACGTTTTCATGAAAAAGGCCATTTTTTCTTTAAAATATTCGCCAAAAATACAAATTTCACCCGAATCCAATGCGGACTGCTGTGTCTCGTTCAGCCAGTATAGGACCACGTCTGGGAGAAATTTCGAGTCAATCGGTCCAAAGACCTGGAAGCTATTGAAAAAATCGGCCGACGTTTTCATGAAAAAGGCCATTTTTTCTTTAAAATATTCGCCAAAAATACAAATTTCACCCGAATCCAATGCGGACTGCTGTGTCTCGTTCAGCCAGTATAGGACCACGTCTGGGAGAAATTTCGAGTCAATCGGTCCAAAGACCTGGAAGCTATTGAAAAAATCGGCCGACGTTTTCATGAAAAAGGCCATTTTTTCTTTAAAATATTCGCCAAAAATACAAATTTCACCCGAATCCAATGCGGACTGCTGTGTCTCGTTCAGCCAGTATAGGACCACGTCTGGGAGAAATTTCGAGTCAATCGGTCCAAAGACCTGGAAGCTATTGAAAAAATCGGCCGACGTTTTCATGAAAAAGGCCATTTTTTTCTTTAAAATATTCACCAAAAATACAAATTCCACCAGAATCCAACCAAAACCGGCGAGCCTCATTCCACCAGTGAGGAGGACATGCGTGTGCAATTTCGAGTCAATCGGTCAAAAGACGACCGTAACCCTAACCCTAGCCCCATAACCCTAACCCTAGCCTCAGCCTTAAGCCAGCCTCATGAAACATTGTCCCTCTCACTAAAATATTCGCCAAAAATACAAATTTCACCCGAATCCAATGCGGACTGCTGTGTCTCGTTCAGCCAGTATAGGACCACGTCTGGGAGAAATTTCGAGTCAATCGGTCCAAAGACCTGGAAGCTATTGAAAAAATCGGCCGACGTTTTCATGAACAAGGCCATTTCTTTCTTTAAAATATTCACCAAAAATACAAATTCCACCAGAATCCAACCAAAACCGGCGAGCCTCATTCCACCAGTGAGGAGGACATGCGTGTGCAATTTCGAGTCAATCGGTCAAAAGACGACCGTAACCCTAACCCTAGCCCCATAACCCTAACCCTAACCCTAACCCTAGCCTCAGCCTTAAGCCAGCCTCATGAAACTTTGTCCCTCTCACTAAAATATTCGCCAAAAATACAAATTTCACCCGAATCCAATGCGGACTGCTGTGTCTCGTTCAGCCAGTATAGGACCACGTCTGGGAGAAATTTCGAGTCAATCGGTCCAAAGACCTGGAAGCTATTGAAAAAATCGGCCGACGTTTTCATGAAAAAGGCCATTTTTTCTTTAAAATATTCGCCAAAAATACAAATTTCACCCGAATCCAATGCGGACTGCTGTGTCTCGTTCAGCCAGTATAGGACCACGTCTGGGAGAAATTTCGAGTCAATCGGTCCAAAAACCTGGAAGCTATTGAAAAAATCGGCCGACGTTTTCATGAAAAAGGCCATTTTTTCTTTAAAATATTCGCCAAAAATACAAATTTCACCCGAATCCAATGCGGACTGCTGTGTCTCGTTCAGCCAGTATAGGACCACGTCTGGGAGAAATTTCGAGTCAATCGGTCCAAAGACCTGGAAGCTATTGAAAAAATCGGCCGACGTTTTCATGAAAAAGGCCATTTTTTCTTTAAAATATTCGCCAAAAATACAAATTTCACCCGAATCCAATGCGGACTGCTGTGTCTCGTTCAGCCAGTATAGGACCACGTCTGGGAGAAATTTCGAGTCAATCGGTCCAAAGACCTGGAAGCTATTGAAAAAATCGGCCGACGTTTTCATGAACAAGGCCATTTTTTTCTTTAAAATATTCACCAAAAATACAAATTCCACCAGAATCCAACCAAAACCGGCGAGCCTCATTCCACCAGTGAGGAGGACATGCGTGTGCAATTTCGAGTCAATCGGTCAAAAGACGACCGTAACCCTAACCCTAGCCCCATAACCCTAACCCTAGCCTCAGCCTTAAGCCAGCCTCATGAAACATTGTCCCTCTCACTAACATATTCGCCAAAAATACAAATTTCACCCGAATCCAATGCGGACTGCTGTGTCTCGTTCAGCCAGTATAGGACCACGTCTGGGAGAAATTTCGAGTCAATCGGTCCAAAGACCTGGAAGCTATTGAAAAAATCGGCCGACGTTTTCATGAAAAAGGCCATTTTTTTCTTTAAAATATTCACCAAAAATACAAATTCCACCAGAATCCAACCAAAACCGGCGAGCCTCATTCCACCAGTGAGGAGGACATGCGTGTGCAATTTCGAGTCAATCGGTCAAAAGACGACCGTAACCCTAACCCTAGCCCCATAACCCTAACCCTAACCCTAACCCTAGCCTCAGCCTTAAGCCAGCCTCATGAAACATTGTCCCTCTCACTAAAATATTCGCCAAAAATACAAATTTCACCCGAATCCAATGCGGACTGCTGTGTCTCGTTCAGCCAGTATAGGACCACGTCTGGGAGAAATTTCGAGTCAATCGGTCCAAAGACCTGGAAGCTATTGAAAAAATCGGCCGACGTTTTCATGAAAAAGGCCATTTTTTCTTTAAAATATTCGCCAAAAATACAAATTTCACCCGAATCCAATGCGGACTGCTGTGTCTCGTTCAGCCAGTACAGGACCACGTCTGGGAGAAATTTCGAGTCAATCGGTCCAAAGACCTGGAAGCTATTGAAAAAATCGGCCGACGTTTTCATGAAAAAGGCCATTTTTTCTTTAAAATATTCGCCAAAAATACAAATTTCACCCGAATCCAATGCGGACTGCTGTGTCTCGTTCAGCCAGTATAGGACCACGTCTGGGAGAAATTTCGAGTCAATCGGTCCAAAGACCTGGAAGCTATTGAAAAAATCGGCCGACGTTTTCATGAAAAAGGCCATTTTTTCTTTAAAATATTCGCCAAAAATACAAATTTCACCCGAATCCAATGCGGACTGCTGTGTCTCGTTCAGCCAGTATAGGACCACGTCTGGGAGAAATTTCGAGTCAATCGGTCCAAAGACCTGGAAGCTATTGAAAAAATCGGCCGACGTTTTCATGAAAAAGGCCATTTTTTTCTTTAAAATATTCACCAAAAATACAAATTCCACCAGAATCCAACCAAAACCGGCGAGCCTCATTCCACCAGTGAGGAGGACATGCGTGTGCAATTTCGAGTCAATCGGTCAAAAGACGACCGTAACCCTAACCCTAGCCCCATAACCCTAACCCTAGCCTCAGCCTTAAGCCAGCCTCATGAAACATTGTCCCTCTCACTAAAATATTCGCCAAAAATACAAATTTCACCCGAATCCAATGCGGACTGCTGTGTCTCGTTCAGCCAGTATAGGACCACGTCTGGGAGAAATTTCGAGTCAATCGGTCCAAAGACCTGGAAGCTATTGAAAAAATCGGCCGACGTTTTCATGAACAAGGCCATTTTTTTCTTTAAAATATTCACCAAAAATACAAATTCCACCAGAATCCAACCAAAACCGGCGAGCCTCATTCCACCAGTGAGGAGGACATGCGTGTGCAATTTCGAGTCAATCGGTCAAAAGACGACCGTAACCCTAACCCTAGCCCCATAACCCTAACCCTAGCCTCAGCCTTAAGCCAGCCTCATGAAACATTGTCCCTCTCACTAACATATTCGCCAAAAATACAAATTTCACCCGAATCCAATGCGGACTGCTGTGTCTCGTTCAGCCAGTATAGGACCACGTCTGGGAGAAATTTCGAGTCAATCGGTCCAAAGACCTGGAAGCTATTGAAAAAATCGGCCGACGTTTTCATGAAAAAGGCCATTTTTTTCTTTAAAATATTCACCAAAAATACAAATTCCACCAGAATCCAACCAAAACCGGCGAGCCTCATTCCACCAGTGAGGAGGACATGCGTGTGCAATTTCGAGTCAATCGGTCAAAAGACGACCGTAACCCTAACCCTAGCCCCATAACCCTAACCCTAACCCTAACCCTAGCCTCAGCCTTAAGCCAGCCTCATGAAACATTGTCCCTCTCACTAAAATATTCGCCAAAAATACAAATTTCACCCGAATCCAATGCGGACTGCTGTGTCTCGTTCAGCCAGTATAGGACCACGTCTGGGAGAAATTTCGAGTCAATCGGTCCAAAGACCTGGAAGCTATTGAAAAAATCGGCCGACGTTTTCATGAAAAAGGCCATTTTTTCTTTAAAATATTCGCCAAAAATACAAATTTCACCCGAATCCAATGCGGACTGCTGTGTCTCGTTCAGCCAGTACAGGACCACGTCTGGGAGAAATTTCGAGTCAATCGGTCCAAAGACCTGGAAGCTATTGAAAAAATCGGCCGACGTTTTCATGAAAAAGGCCATTTTTTCTTTAAAATATTCGCCAAAAATACAAATTTCACCCGAATCCAATGCGGACTGCTGTGTCTCGTTCAGCCAGTATAGGACCACGTCTGGGAGAAATTTCGAGTCAATCGGTCCAAAGACCTGGAAGCTATTGAAAAAATCGGCCGACGTTTTCATGAAAAAGGCCATTTTTTCTTTAAAATATTCGCCAAAAATACAAATTTCACCCGAATCCAATGCGGACTGCTGTGTCTCGTTCAGCCAGTATAGGACCACGTCTGGGAGAAATTTCGAGTCAATCGGTCCAAAGACCTGGAAGCTATTGAAAAAATCGGCCGACGTTTTCATGAAAAAGGCCATTTTTTTCTTTAAAATATTCACCAAAAATACAAATTCCACCAGAATCCAACCAAAACCGGCGAGCCTCATTCCACCAGTGAGGAGGACATGCGTGTGCAATTTCGAGTCAATCGGTCAAAAGACGACCGTAACCCTAACCCTAGCCCCATAACCCTAACCCTAGCCTCAGCCTTAAGCCAGCCTCATGAAACATTGTCCCTCTCACTAAAATATTCGCCAAAAATACAAATTTCACCCGAATCCAATGCGGACTGCTGTGTCTCGTTCAGCCAGTATAGGACCACGTCTGGGAGAAATTTCGAGTCAATCGGTCCAAAGACCTGGAAGCTATTGAAAAAATCGGCCGACGTTTTCATGAACAAGGCCATTTTTTTCTTTAAAATATTCACCAAAAATACAAATTCCACCAGAATCCAACCAAAACCGGCGAGCCTCATTCCACCAGTGAGGAGGACATGCGTGTGCAATTTCGAGTCAATCGGTCAAAAGACGACCGTAACCCTAACCCTAGCCCCATAACCCTAACCCTAGCCTCAGCCTTAAGCCAGCCTCATGAAACATTGTCCCTCTCACTAACATATTCGCCAAAAATACAAATTTCACCCGAATCCAATGCGGACTGCTGTGTCTCGTTCAGCCAGTATAGGACCACGTCTGGGAGAAATTTCGAGTCAATCGGTCCAAAGACCTGGAAGCTATTGAAAAAATCGGCCGACGTTTTCATGAAAAAGGCCATTTTTTTCTTTAAAATATTCACCAAAAATACAAATTCCACCAGAATCCAACCAAAACCGGCGAGCCTCATTCCACCAGTGAGGAGGACATGCGTGTGCAATTTCGAGTCAATCGGTCAAAAGACGACCGTAACCCTAACCCTAGCCCCATAACCCTAACCCTAACCCTAACCCTAGCCTCAGCCTTAAGCCAGCCTCATGAAACATTGTCCCTCTCACTAAAATATTCGCCAAAAATACAAATTTCACCCGAATCCAATGCGGACTGCTGTGTCTCGTTCAGCCAGTATAGGACCACGTCTGGGAGAAATTTCGAGTCAATCGGTCCAAAGACCTGGAAGCTATTGAAAAAATCGGCCGACGTTTTCATGAAAAAGGCCATTTTTTCTTTAAAATATTCGCCAAAAATACAAATTTCACCCGAATCCAATGCGGACTGCTGTGTCTCGTTCAGCCAGTACAGGACCACGTCTGGGAGAAATTTCGAGTCAATCGGTCCAAAGACCTGGAAGCTATTGAAAAAATCGGCCGACGTTTTCATGAAAAAGGCCATTTTTTCTTTAAAATATTCGCCAAAAATACAAATTTCACCCGAATCCAATGCGGACTGCTGTGTCTCGTTCAGCCAGTATAGGACCACGTCTGGGAGAAATTTCGAGTCAATCGGTCCAAAGACCTGGAAGCTATTGAAAAAATCGGCCGACGTTTTCATGAAAAAGGCCATTTTTTCTTTAAAATATTCGCCAAAAATACAAATTTCACCCGAATCCAATGCGGACTGCTGTGTCTCGTTCAGCCAGTATAGGACCACGTCTGGGAGAAATTTCGAGTCAATCGGTCCAAAGACCTGGAAGCTATTGAAAAAAATCGGCCGACGTTTTCATGAAAAAGGCCATTTTTTTCTTTAAAATATTCACCAAAAATACAAATTCCACCAGAATCCAACCAAAACCGGCGAGCCTCATTCCACCAGTGAGGAGGACATGCGTGTGCAATTTCGAGTCAATCGGTCAAAAGACGACCGTAACCCTAACCCTAGCCCCATAACCCTAACCCTAGCCTCAGCCTTAAGCCAGCCTCATGAAACATTGTCCCTCTCACTAAAATATTCGCCAAAAATACAAATTTCACCCGAATCCAATGCGGACTGCTGTGTCTCGTTCAGCCAGTATAGGACCACGTCTGGGAGAAATTTCGAGTCAATCGGTCCAAAGACCTGGAAGCTATTGAAAAAATCGGCCGACGTTTTCATGAACAAGGCCATTTTTTTCTTTAAAATATTCACCAAAAATACAAATTCCACCAGAATCCAACCAAAACCGGCGAGCCTCATTCCACCAGTGAGGAGGACATGCGTGTGCAATTTCGAGTCAATCGGTCAAAAGACGACCGTAACCCTAACCCTAGCCCCATAACCCTAACCCTAGCCTCAGCCTTAAGCCAGCCTCATGAAACATTGTCCCTCTCACTAACATATTCGCCAAAAATACAAATTTCACCCGAATCCAATGCGGACTGCTGTGTCTCGTTCAGCCAGTATAGGACCACGTCTGGGAGAAATTTCGAGTCAATCGGTCCAAAGACCTGGAAGCTATTGAAAAAATCGGCCGACGTTTTCATGAAAAAGGCCATTTTTTTCTTTAAAATATTCACCAAAAATACAAATTCCACCAGAATCCAACCAAAACCGGCGAGCCTCATTCCACCAGTGAGGAGGACATGCGTGTGCAATTTCGAGTCAATCGGTCAAAAGACGACCGTAACCCTAACCCTAGCCCCATAACCCTAACCCTAACCCTAACCCTAGCCTCAGCCTTAAGCCAGCCTCATGAAACATTGTCCCTCTCACTAAAATATTCGCCAAAAATACAAATTTCACCCGAATCCAATGCGGACTGCTGTGTCTCGTTCAGCCAGTATAGGACCACGTCTGGGAGAAATTTCGAGTCAATCGGTCCAAAGACCTGGAAGCTATTGAAAAAATCGGCCGACGTTTTCATGAAAAAGGCCATTTTTTCTTTAAAATATTCGCCAAAAATACAAATTTCACCCGAATCCAATGCGGACTGCTGTGTCTCGTTCAGCCAGTACAGGACCACGTCTGGGAGAAATTTCGAGTCAATCGGTCCAAAGACCTGGAAGCTATTGAAAAAATCGGCCGACGTTTTCATGAAAAAGGCCATTTTTTCTTTAAAATATTCGCCAAAAATACAAATTTCACCCGAATCCAATGCGGACTGCTGTGTCTCGTTCAGCCAGTATAGGACCACGTCTGGGAGAAATTTCGAGTCAATCGGTCCAAAGACCTGGAAGCTATTGAAAAAATCGGCCGACGTTTTCATGAAAAAGGCCATTTTTTCTTTAAAATATTCGCCAAAAATACAAATTTCACCCGAATCCAATGCGGACTGCTGTGTCTCGTTCAGCCAGTATAGGACCACGTCTGGGAGAAATTTCGAGTCAATCGGTCCAAAGACCTGGAAGCTATTGAAAAAATCGGCCGACGTTTTCATGAAAAAGGCCATTTTTTCTTTAAAATATTCGCCAAAAATACAAATTTCACCCGAATCCAATGCGGACTGCTGTGTCTCGTTCAGCCAGTATAGGACCACGTCTGGGAGAAATTTCGAGTCAATCGGTCCAAAGACCTGGAAGCTATTGAAAAAATCGGCCGACGTTTTCATGAAAAAGGCCATTTTTTTCTTTAAAATATTCACCAAAAATACAAATTCCACCAGAATCCAACCAAAACCGGCGAGCCTCATTCCACCAGTGAGGAGGACATGCGTGTGCAATTTCGAGTCAATCGGTCAAAAGACGACCGTAACCCTAACCCTAGCCCCATAACCCTAACCCTAGCCTCAGCCTTAAGCCAGCCTCATGAAACATTGTCCCTCTCACTAAAATATTCGCCAAAAATACAAATTTCACCCGAATCCAATGCGGACTGCTGTGTCTCGTTCAGCCAGTATAGGACCACGTCTGGGAGAAATTTCGAGTCAATCGGTCCAAAGACCTGGAAGCTATTGAAAAAATCGGCCGACGTTTTCATGAAAAAGGCCATTTTTTCTTTAAAATATTCGCCAAAAATACAAATTTCACCCGAATCCAATGCGGACTGCTGTGTCTCGTTCAGCCAGTACAGGACCACGTCTGGGAGAAATTTCGAGTCAATCGGTCCAAAGACCTGGAAGCTATTGAAAAAATCGGCCGACGTTTTCATGAAAAAGGCCATTTTTTTCTTTAAAATATTCACCAAAAATACAAATTCCACCAGAATCCAACCAAAACCGGCGAGCCTCATTCCACCAGTGAGGAGGACATGCGTGTGCAATTTCGAGTCAATCGGTCAAAAGACGACCGTAACCCTAACCCTAGCCCCATAACCCTAACCCTAACCCTAACCCTAGCCTCAGCCTTAAGCCAGCCTCATGAAACATTGTCCCTCTCACTAAAATATTCGCCAAAAATACAAATTTCACCCGAATCCAATGCGGACTGCTGTGTCTCGTTCAGCCAGTATAGGACCACGTCTGGGAGAAATTTCGAGTCAATCGGTCCAAAGACCTGGAAGCTATTGAAAAAATCGGCCGACGTTTTCATGAAAAAGGCCATTTTTTCTTTAAAATATTCGCCAAAAATACAAATTTCACCCGAATCCAATGCGGACTGCTGTGTCTCGTTCAGCCAGTACAGGACCACGTCTGGGAGAAATTTCGAGTCAATCGGTCCAAAGACCTGGAAGCTATTGAAAAAATCGGCCGACGTTTTCATGAAAAAGGCCATTTTTTTCTTTAAAATATTCACCAAAAATACAAATTCCACCAGAATCCAACCAAAACCGGCGAGCCTCATTCCACCAGTGAGGAGGACATGCGTGTACAATTTCGAGTCAATCGGTCAAAAGACGACCGTAACCCTAACCCTAGCCCCATAACCCTAACCCTAGCCTCAGCCTTAAGCCAGCCTCATGAAACATTGTCCCTCTCACTAAAATATTCGCCAAAAATACAAATTTCACCCGAATCCAATGCGGACTGCTGTGTCTCGTTCAGCCAGTATAGGACCACGTCTGGGAGAAATTTCGAGTCAATCGGTCCAAAGACCTGGAAGCTATTGAAAAAATCGGCCGACGTTTTCATGAAAAAGGCCATTTTTTCTTTAAAATATTCGCCAAAAATACAAATTTCACCCGAATCCAATGCGGACTGCTGTGTCTCGTTCAGCCAGTATAGGACCACGTCTGGGAGAAATTTCGAGTCAATCGGTCCAAAGACCTGGAAGCTATTGAAAAAATCGGCCGACGTTTTCATGAAAAAGGCCATTTTTTTCTTTAAAATATTCACCAAAAATACAAATTCCACCAGAATCCAACCAAAACCGGCGAGCCTCATTCCACCAGTGAGGAGGACATGCGTGTGCAATTTCGAGTCAATCGGTCAAAAGACGACCGTAACCCTAACCCTAGCCCCATAACCCTAACCCTAGCCTCAGCCTTAAGCCAGCCTCATGAAACATTGTCCCTCTCACTAACATATTCGCCAAAAATACAAATTTCACCCGAATCCAATGCGGACTGCTGTGTCTCGTTCAGCCAGTATAGGACCACGTCTGGGAGAAATTTCGAGTCAATCGGTCCAAAGACCTGGAAGCTATTGAAAAAATCGGCCGACGTTTTCATGAAAAAGGCCATTTTTTTCTTTAAAATATTCACCAAAAATACAAATTCCACCAGAATCCAACCAAAACCGGCGAGCCTCATTCCACCAGTGAGGAGGACATGCGTGTGCAATTTCGAGTCAATCGGTCAAAAGACGACCGTAACCCTAACCCTAGCCCCATAACCCTAACCCTAACCCTAACCCTAGCCTCAGCCTTAAGCCAGCCTCATGAAACATTGTCCCTCTCACTAAAATATTCGCCAAAAATACAAATTTCACCCGAATCCAATGCGGACTGCTGTGTCTCGTTCAGCCAGTATAGGACCACGTCTGGGAGAAATTTCGAGTCAATCGGTCCAAAGACCTGGAAGCTATTGAAAAAATCGGCCGACGTTTTCATGAAAAAGGCCATTTTTTCTTTAAAATATTCGCCAAAAATACAAATTTCACCCGAATCCAATGCGGACTGCTGTGTCTCGTTCAGCCAGTACAGGACCACGTCTGGGAGAAATTTCGAGTCAATCGGTCCAAAGACCTGGAAGCTATTGAAAAAATCGGCCGACGTTTTCATGAAAAAGGCCATTTTTTCTTTAAAATATTCGCCAAAAATACAAATTTCACCCGAATCCAATGCGGACTGCTGTGTCTCGTTCAGCCAGTATAGGACCACGTCTGGGAGAAATTTCGAGTCAATCGGTCCAAAGACCTGGAAGCTATTGAAAAAATCGGCCGACGTTTTCATGAAAAAGGCCATTTTTTCTTTAAAATATTCGCCAAAAATACAAATTTCACCCGAATCCAATGCGGACTGCTGTGTCTCGTTCAGCCAGTATAGGACCACGTCTGGGAGAAATTTCGAGTCAATCGGTCCAAAGACCTGGAAGCTATTGAAAAAATCGGCCGACGTTTTCATGAAAAAGGCCATTTTTTCTTTAAAATATTCGCCAAAAATACAAATTTCACCCGAATCCAATGCGGACTGCTGTGTCTCGTTCAGCCAGTATAGGACCACGTCTGGGAGAAATTTCGAGTCAATCGGTCCAAAGACCTGGAAGCTATTGAAAAAATCGGCCGACGTTTTCATGAAAAAGGCCATTTTTTTCTTTAAAATATTCACCAAAAATACAAATTCCACCAGAATCCAACCAAAACCGGCGAGCCTCATTCCACCAGTGAGGAGGACATGCGTGTGCAATTTCGAGTCAATCGGTCAAAAGACGACCGTAACCCTAACCCTAGCCCCATAACCCTAACCCTAGCCTCAGCCTTAAGCCAGCCTCATGAAACATTGTCCCTCTCACTAAAATATTCGCCAAAAATACAAATTTCACCCGAATCCAATGCGGACTGCTGTGTCTCGTTCAGCCAGTATAGGACCACGTCTGGGAGAAATTTCGAGTCAATCGGTCCAAAGACCTGGAAGCTATTGAAAAAATCGGCCGACGTTTTCATGAACAAGGCCATTTTTTTCTTTAAAATATTCACCAAAAATACAAATTCCACCAGAATCCAACCAAAACCGGCGAGCCTCATTCCACCAGTGAGGAGGACATGCGTGTGCAATTTCGAGTCAATCGGTCAAAAGACGACCGTAACCCTAACCCTAGCCCCATAACCCTAACCCTAACCCTAACCCTAGCCTCAGCCTTAAGCCAGCCTCATGAAACATTGTCCCTCTCACTAAAATATTCGCCAAAAATACAAATTTCACCCGAATCCAATGCGGACTGCTGTGTCTCGTTCAGCCAGTATAGGACCACGTCTGGGAGAAATTTCGAGTCAATCGGTCCAAAGACCTGGAAGCTATTGAAAAAATCGGCCGACGTTTTCATGAAAAAGGCCATTTTTTCTTTAAAATATTCGCCAAAAATACAAATTTCACCCGAATCCAATGCGGACTGCTGTGTCTCGTTCAGCCAGTACAGGACCACGTCTGGGAGAAATTTCGAGTCAATCGGTCCAAAGACCTGGAAGCTATTGAAAAAATCGGCCGACGTTTTCATGAAAAAGGCCATTTTTTTCTTTAAAATATTCACCAAAAATACAAATTCCACCAGAATCCAACCAAAACCGGCGAGCCTCATTCCACCAGTGAGGAGGACATGCGTGTGCAATTTCGAGTCAATCGGTCAAAAGACGACCGTAACCCTAACCCTAGCCCCATAACCCTAACCCTAACCCTAACCCTAGCCTCAGCCTTAAGCCAGCCTCATGAAACATTGTCCCTCTCACTAAAATATTCGCCAAAAATACAAATTTCACCCGAATCCAATGCGGACTGCTGTGTCTCGTTCAGCCAGTATAGGACCACGTCTGGGAGAAATTTCGAGTCAATCGGTCCAAAGACCTGGAAGCTATTGAAAAAATCGGCCGACGTTTTCATGAAAAAGGCCATTTTTTCTTTAAAATATTCGCCAAAAATACAAATTTCACCCGAATCCAATGCGGACTGCTGTGTCTCGTTCAGCCAGTACAGGACCACGTCTGGGAGAAATTTCGAGTCAATCGGTCCAAAGACCTGGAAGCTATTGAAAAAATCGGCCGACGTTTTCATGAAAAAGGCCATTTTTTTCTTTAAAATATTCACCAAAAATACAAATTCCACCAGAATCCAACCAAAACCGGCGAGCCTCATTCCACCAGTGAGGAGGACATGCGTGTGCAATTTCGAGTCAATCGGTCAAAAGACGACCGTAACCCTAACCCTAGCCCCATAACCCTAACCCTAGCCTCAGCCTTAAGCCAGCCTCATGAAACATTGTCCCTCTCACTAAAATATTCGCCAAAAATACAAATTTCACCCGAATCCAATGCGGACTGCTGTGTCTCGTTCAGCCAGTATAGGACCACGTCTGGGAGAAATTTCGAGTCAATCGGTCCAAAGACCTGGAAGCTATTGAAAAAATCGGCCGACGTTTTCATGAAAAAGGCCATTTTTTCTTTAAAATATTCGCCAAAAATACAAATTTCACCCGAATCCAATGCGGACTGCTGTGTCTCGTTCAGCCAGTATAGGACCACGTCTGGGAGAAATTTCGAGTCAATCGGTCCAAAGACCTGGAAGCTATTGAAAAAATCGGCCGACGTTTTCATGAAAAAGGCCATTTTTTTCTTTAAAATATTCACCAAAAATACAAATTCCACCAGAATCCAACCAAAACCGGCGAGCCTCATTCCACCAGTGAGGAGGACATGCGTGTGCAATTTCGAGTCAATCGGTCAAAAGACGACCGTAACCCTAACCCTAGCCCCATAACCCTAACCCTAGCCTCAGCCTTAAGCCAGCCTCATGAAACATTGTCCCTCTCACTAACATATTCGCCAAAAATACAAATTTCACCCGAATCCAATGCGGACTGCTGTGTCTCGTTCAGCCAGTATAGGACCACGTCTGGGAGAAATTTCGAGTCAATCGGTCCAAAGACCTGGAAGCTATTGAAAAAATCGGCCGACGTTTTCATGAAAAAGGCCATTTTTTTCTTTAAAATATTCACCAAAAATACAAATTCCACCAGAATCCAACCAAAACCGGCGAGCCTCATTCCACCAGTGAGGAGGACATGCGTGTGCAATTTCGAGTCAATCGGTCAAAAGACGACCGTAACCCTAACCCTAGCCCCATAACCCTAACCCTAACCCTAACCCTAGCCTCAGCCTTAAGCCAGCCTCATGAAACATTGTCCCTCTCACTAAAATATTCGCCAAAAATACAAATTTCACCCGAATCCAATGCGGACTGCTGTGTCTCGTTCAGCCAGTATAGGACCACGTCTGGGAGAAATTTCGAGTCAATCGGTCCAAAGACCTGGAAGCTATTGAAAAAATCGGCCGACGTTTTCATGAAAAAGGCCATTTTTTCTTTAAAATATTCGCCAAAAATACAAATTTCACCCGAATCCAATGCGGACTGCTGTGTCTCGTTCAGCCAGTACAGGACCACGTCTGGGAGAAATTTCGAGTCAATCGGTCCAAAGACCTGGAAGCTATTGAAAAAATCGGCCGACGTTTTCATGAAAAAGGCCATTTTTTCTTTAAAATATTCGCCAAAAATACAAATTTCACCCGAATCCAATGCGGACTGCTGTGTCTCGTTCAGCCAGTATAGGACCACGTCTGGGAGAAATTTCGAGTCAATCGGTCCAAAGACCTGGAAGCTATTGAAAAAATCGGCCGACGTTTTCATGAAAAAGGCCATTTTTTCTTTAAAATATTCGCCAAAAATACAAATTTCACCCGAATCCAATGCGGACTGCTGTGTCTCGTTCAGCCAGTATAGGACCACGTCTGGGAGAAATTTCGAGTCAATCGGTCCAAAGACCTGGAAGCTATTGAAAAAATCGGCCGACGTTTTCATGAAAAAGGCCATTTTTTCTTTAAAATATTCGCCAAAAATACAAATTTCACCCGAATCCAATGCGGACTGCTGTGTCTCGTTCAGCCAGTATAGGACCACGTCTGGGAGAAATTTCGAGTCAATCGGTCCAAAGACCTGGAAGCTATTGAAAAAATCGGCCGACGTTTTCATGAAAAAGGCCATTTTTTTCTTTAAAATATTCACCAAAAATACAAATTCCACCAGAATCCAACCAAAACCGGCGAGCCTCATTCCACCAGTGAGGAGGACATGCGTGTGCAATTTCGAGTCAATCGGTCAAAAGCCGTAACCCTAACCCTAGCCCCATAACCCTAACCCTAGCCTCAGCCTTAAGCCAGCCTCATGAAACATTGTCCCTCTCACTAAAATATTCGCCAAAAATACAAATTTCACCCGAATCCAATGCGGACTGCTGTGTCTCGTTCAGCCAGTATAGGACCACGTCTGGGAGAAATTTCGAGTCAATCGGTCCAAAGACCTGGAAGCTATTGAAAAAATCGGCCGACGTTTTCATGAACAAGGCCATTTTTTTCTTTAAAATATTCACCAAAAATACAAATTCCACCAGAATCCAACCAAAACCGGCGAGCCTCATTCCACCAGTGAGGAGGACATGCGTGTGCAATTTCGAGTCAATCGGTCAAAAGACGACCGTAACCCTAACCCTAGCCCCATAACCCTAACCCTAACCCTAACCCTAGCCTCAGCCTTAAGCCAGCCTCATGAAACTTTGTCCCTCTCACTAAAATATTCGCCAAAAATACAAATTTCACCCGAATCCAATGCGGACTGCTGTGTCTCGTTCAGCCAGTATAGGACCACGTCTGGGAGAAATTTCGAGTCAATCGGTCCAAAGACCTGGAAGCTATTGAAAAAATCGGCCGACGTTTTCATGAAAAAGGCCATTTTTTCTTTAAAATATTCGCCAAAAATACAAATTTCACCCGAATCCAATGCGGACTGCTGTGTCTCGTTCAGCCAGTATAGGACCACGTCTGGGAGAAATTTCGAGTCAATCGGTCCAAAAACCTGGAAGCTATTGAAAAAATCGGCCGACGTTTTCATGAAAAAGGCCATTTTTTCTTTAAAATATTCGCCAAAAATACAAATTTCACCCGAATCCAATGCGGACTGCTGTGTCTCGTTCAGCCAGTATAGGACCACGTCTGGGAGAAATTTCGAGTCAATCGGTCCAAAGACCTGGAAGCTATTGAAAAAATCGGCCGACGTTTTCATGAAAAAGGCCATTTTTTCTTTAAAATATTTGCCAAAAATACAAATTTCACCCGAATCCAATGCGGACTGCTGTGTCTCGTTCAGCCAGTATAGGACCACGTCTGGGAGAAATTTCGAGTCAATCGGTCCAAAGACCTGGAAGCTATTGAAAAAATCGGCCGACGTTTTCATGAACAAGGCCATTTTTTTCTTTAAAATATTCACCAAAAATACAAATTCCACCAGAATCCAACCAAAACCGGCGAGCCTCATTCCACCAGTGAGGAGGACATGCGTGTGCAATTTCGAGTCAATCGGTCAAAAGACGACCGTAACCCTAACCCTAGCCCCATAACCCTAACCCTAACCCTAACCCTAGCCTCAGCCTTAAGCCAGCCTCATGAAACTTTGTCCCTCTCACTAAAATATTCGCCAAAAATACAAATTTCACCCGAATCCAATGCGGACTGCTGTGTCTCGTTCAGCCAGTATAGGACCACGTCTGGGAGAAATTTCGAGTCAATCGGTCCAAAGACCTGGAAGCTATTGAAAAAATCGGCCGACGTTTTCATGAAAAAGGCCATTTTTTCTTTAAAATATTCGCCAAAAATACAAATTTCACCCGAATCCAATGCGGACTGCTGTGTCTCGTTCAGCCAGTATAGGACCACGTCTGGGAGAAATTTCGAGTCAATCGGTCCAAAGACCTGGAAGCTATTGAAAAAACCGGCCGACGTTTTCATGAAAAAGGCCATTTTTTCTTTAAAATATTCGCCAAAAATACAAATTTCACCCGAATCCAATGCGGACTGCTGTGTCTCGTTCAGCCAGTATAGGACCACGTCTGGGAGAAATTTCGAGTCAATCGGTCCAAAGACCTGGAAGCTATTGAAAAAATCGGCCGACGTTTTCATGAAAAAGGCCATTTTTTTCTTTAAAATATTCACCAAAAATACAAATTCCACCAGAATACAACCAAAACCGGCGAGCCTCATTCCACCAGTGAGGAGGACATGCGTGTGCAATTTCGAGTCAATCGGTCAAAAGACGACCGTAACCCTAACCCTAGCCCCATAACCCTAACCCTAGCCTCAGCCTTAAGCCAGCCTCATGAAACATTGTCCCTCTCACTAAAATATTCGCCAAAAATACAAATTTCACCCGAATCCAATGCGGACTGCTGTGTCTCGTTCAGCCAGTATAGGACCACGTCTGGGAGAAATTTCGAGTCAATCGGTCCAAAGACCTGGAAGCTATTGAAAAAATCGGCCGACGTTTTCATGAAAAAGGCCATTTTTTTCTTTAAAATATTCACCAAAAATACAAATTCCACCAGAATCCAACCAAAACCGGCGAGCCTCATTCCACCAGTGAGGAGGACATGCGTGTGCAATTTCGAGTCAATCGGTCAAAAGACGACCGTAACCCTAACCCTAGCCCCATAACCCTAACCCTAACCCTAACCCTAGCCTCAGCCTTAAGCCAGCCTCATGAAACATTGTCCCTCTCACTAAAATATTCGCCAAAAATACAAATTTCACCCGAATCCAATGCGGACTGCTGTGTCTCGTTCAGCCAGTATAGGACCACGTCTGGGAGAAATTTCGAGTCAATCGGTCCAAAGACCTGGAAGCTATTGAAAAAATCGGCCGACGTTTTCATGAAAAAGGCCATTTTTTCTTTAAAATATTCGCCAAAAATACAAATTTCACCCGAATCCAATGCGGACTGCTGTGTCTCGTTCAGCCAGTACAGGACCACGTCTGGGAGAAATTTCGAGTCAATCGGTCCAAAGACCTGGAAGCTATTGAAAAAATCGGCCGACGTTTTCATGAAAAAGGCCATTTTTTCTTTAAAATATTCGCCAAAAATACAAATTTCACCCGAATCCAATGCGGACTGCTGTGTCTCGTTCAGCCAGTATAGGACCACGTCTGGGAGAAATTTCGAGTCAATCGGTCCAAAGACCTGGAAGCTATTGAAAAAATCGGCCGACGTTTTCATGAAAAAGGCCATTTTTTCTTTAAAATATTCGCCAAAAATACAAATTTCACCCGAATCCAATGCGGACTGCTGTGTCTCGTTCAGCCAGTATAGGACCACGTCTGGGAGAAATTTCGAGTCAATCGGTCCAAAGACCTGGAAGCTATTGAAAAAATCGGCCGACGTTTTCATGAAAAAGGCCATTTTTTCTTTAAAATATTCGCCAAAAATACAAATTTCACCCGAATCCAATGCGGACTGCTGTGTCTCGTTCAGCCAGTATAGGACCACGTCTGGGAGAAATTTCGAGTCAATCGGTCCAAAGACCTGGAAGCTATTGAAAAAATCGGCCGACGTTTTCATGAAAAAGGCCATTTTTTTCTTTAAAATATTCACCAAAAATACAAATTCCACCAGAATCCAACCAAAACCGGCGAGCCTCATTCCACCAGTGAGGAGGACATGCGTGTGCAATTTCGAGTCAATCGGTCAAAAGACGACCGTAACCCTAACCCTAGCCCCATAACCCTAACCCTAGCCTCAGCCTTAAGCCAGCCTCATGAAACATTGTCCCTCTCACTAAAATATTCGCCAAAAATACAAATTTCACCCGAATCCAATGCGGACTGCTGTGTCTCGTTCAGCCAGTATAGGACCACGTCTGGGAGAAATTTCGAGTCAATCGGTCCAAAGACCTGGAAGCTATTGAAAAAATCGGCCGACGTTTTCATGAAAAAGGCCATTTTTTCTTTAAAATATTCGCCAAAAATACAAATTTCACCCGAATCCAATGCGGACTGCTGTGTCTCGTTCAGCCAGTATAGGACCACGTCTGGGAGAAATTTCGAGTCAATCGGTCCAAAGACCTGGAAGCTATTGAAAAAATCGGCCGACGTTTTCATGAAAAAGGCCATTTTTTTCTTTAAAATATTCACCAAAAATACAAATTCCACCAGAATCCAACCAAAACCGGCGAGCCTCATTCCACCAGTGAGGAGGACATGCGTGTGCAATTTCGAGTCAATCGGTCAAAAGACGACCGTAACCCTAACCCTAGCCCCATAACCCTAACCCTAGCCTCAGCCTTAAGCCAGCCTCATGAAACATTGTCCCTCTCACTAACATATTCGCCAAAAATACAAATTTCACCCGAATCCAATGCGGACTGCTGTGTCTCGTTCAGCCAGTATAGGACCACGTCTGGGAGAAATTTCGAGTCAATCGGTCCAAAGACCTGGAAGCTATTGAAAAAATCGGCCGACGTTTTCATGAAAAAGGCCATTTTTTTCTTTAAAATATTCACCAAAAATACAAATTCCACCAGAATCCAACCAAAACCGGCGAGCCTCATTCCACCAGTGAGGAGGACATGCGTGTGCAATTTCGAGTCAATCGGTCAAAAGACGACCGTAACCCTAACCCTAGCCCCATAACCCTAACCCTAACCCTAACCCTAGCCTCAGCCTTAAGCCAGCCTCATGAAACATTGTCCCTCTCACTAAAATATTCGCCAAAAATACAAATTTCACCCGAATCCAATGCGGACTGCTGTGTCTCGTTCAGCCAGTATAGGACCACGTCTGGGAGAAATTTCGAGTCAATCGGTCCAAAGACCTGGAAGCTATTGAAAAAATCGGCCGACGTTTTCATGAAAAAGGCCATTTTTTCTTTAAAATATTCGCCAAAAATACAAATTTCACCCGAATCCAATGCGGACTGCTGTGTCTCGTTCAGCCAGTACAGGACCACGTCTGGGAGAAATTTCGAGTCAATCGGTCCAAAGACCTGGAAGCTATTGAAAAAATCGGCCGACGTTTTCATGAAAAAGGCCATTTTTTCTTTAAAATATTCGCCAAAAATACAAATTTCACCCGAATCCAATGCGGACTGCTGTGTCTCGTTCAGCCAGTATAGGACCACGTCTGGGAGAAATTTCGAGTCAATCGGTCCAAAGACCTGGAAGCTATTGAAAAAATCGGCCGACGTTTTCATGAAAAAGGCCATTTTTTCTTTAAAATATTCGCCAAAAATACAAATTTCACCCGAATCCAATGCGGACTGCTGTGTCTCGTTCAGCCAGTATAGGACCACGTCTGGGAGAAATTTCGAGTCAATCGGTCCAAAGACCTGGAAGCTATTGAAAAAATCGGCCGACGTTTTCATGAAAAAGGCCATTTTTTCTTTAAAATATTCGCCAAAAATACAAATTTCACCCGAATCCAATGCGGACTGCTGTGTCTCGTTCAGCCAGTATAGGACCACGTCTGGGAGAAATTTCGAGTCAATCGGTCCAAAGACCTGGAAGCTATTGAAAAAATCGGCCGACGTTTTCATGAAAAAGGCCATTTTTTTCTTTAAAATATTCACCAAAAATACAAATTCCACCAGAATCCAACCAAAACCGGCGAGCCTCATTCCACCAGTGAGGAGGACATGCGTGTGCAATTTCGAGTCAATCGGTCAAAAGACGACCGTAACCCTAACCCTAGCCCCATAACCCTAACCCTAGCCTCAGCCTTAAGCCAGCCTCATGAAACATTGTCCCTCTCACTAAAATATTCGCCAAAAATACAAATTTCACCCGAATCCAATGCGGACTGCTGTGTCTCGTTCAGCCAGTATAGGACCACGTCTGGGAGAAATTTCGAGTCAATCGGTCCAAAGACCTGGAAGCTATTGAAAAAATCGGCCGACGTTTTCATGAACAAGGCCATTTTTTTCTTTAAAATATTCACCAAAAATACAAATTCCACCAGAATCCAACCAAAACCGGCGAGCCTCATTCCACCAGTGAGGAGGACATGCGTGTGCAATTTCGAGTCAATCGGTCAAAAGATGACCGTAACCCTAACCCTAGCCCCATAACCCTAACCCTAACCCTAACCCTAGCCTCAGCCTTAAGCCAGCCTCATGAAACTTTGTCCCTCTCACTAAAATATTCGCCAAAAATACAAATTTCACCCGAATCCAATGCGGACTGCTGTGTCTCGTTCAGCCAGTATAGGACCACGTCTGGGAGAAATTTCGAGTCAATCGGTCCAAAGACCTGGAAGCTATTGAAAAAATCGGCCGACGTTTTCATGAAAAAGGCCATTTTTTCTTTAAAATATTCGCCAAAAATACAAATTTCACCCGAATCCAATGCGGACTGCTGTGTCTCGTTCAGCCAGTATAGGACCACGTCTGGGAGAAATTTCGAGTCAATCGGTCCAAAAACCTGGAAGCTATTGAAAAAATCGGCCGACGTTTTCATGAAAAAGGCCATTTTTTCTTTAAAATATTCGCCAAAAATACAAATTTCACCCGAATCCAATGCGGACTGCTGTGTCTCGTTCAGCCAGTATAGGACCACGTCTGGGAGAAATTTCGAGTCAATCGGTCCAAAGACCTGGAAGCTATTGAAAAAATCGGCCGACGTTTTCATGAAAAAGGCCATTTTTTCTTTAAAATATTCGCCAAAAATACAAATTTCACCCGAATCCAATGCGGACTGCTGTGTCTCGTTCAGCCAGTATAGGACCACGTCTGGGAGAAATTTCGAGTCAATCGGTCCAAAGACCTGGAAGCTATTGAAAAAATCGGCCGACGTTTTCATGAACAAGGCCATTTTTTTCTTTAAAATATTCACCAAAAATACAAATTCCACCAGAATCCAACCAAAACCGGCGAGCCTCATTCCACCAGTGAGGAGGACATGCGTGTGCAATTTCGAGTCAATCGGTCAAAAGACGACCGTAACCCTAACCCTAGCCCCATAACCCTAACCCTAACCCTAACCCTAGCCTCAGCCTTAAGCCAGCCTCATGAAACTTTGTCCCTCTCACTAAAATATTCGCCAAAAATACAAATTTCACCCGAATCCAATGCGGACTGCTGTGTCTCGTTCAGCCAGTATAGGACCACGTCTGGGAGAAATTTCGAGTCAATCGGTCCAAAGACCTGGAAGCTATTGAAAAAATCGGCCGACGTTTTCATGAAAAAGGCCATTTTTTCTTTAAAATATTCGCCAAAAATACAAATTTCACCCGAATCCAATGCGGACTGCTGTGTCTCGTTCAGCCAGTACAGGACCACGTCTGGGAGAAATTTCGAGTCAATCGGTCCAAAGACCTGGAAGCTATTGAAAAAATCGGCCGACGTTTTCATGAAAAAGGCCATTTTTTTCTTTAAAATATTCACCAAAAATACAAATTCCACCAGAATCCAACCAAAACCGGCGAGCCTCATTCCACCAGTGAGGAGGACATGCGTGTGCAATTTCGAGTCAATCGGTCAAAAGACGACCGTAACCCTAACCCTAGCCCCATAACCCTAACCCTAGCCTCAGCCTTAAGCCAGCCTCATGAAACATTGTCCCTCTCACTAAAATATTCGCCAAAAATACAAATTTCACCCGAATCCAATGCGGACTGCTGTGTCTCGTTCAGCCAGTATAGGACCACGTCTGGGAGAAATTTCGAGTCAATCGGTCCAAAGACCTGGAAGCTATTGAAAAAATCGGCCGACGTTTTCATGAACAAGGCCATTTTTTTCTTTAAAATATTCACCAAAAATACAAATTCCACCAGAATCCAACCAAAACCGGCGAGCCTCATTCCACCAGTGAGGAGGACATGCGTGTGCAATTTCGAGTCAATCGGTCAAAAGACGACCGTAACCCTAACCCTAGCCCCATAACCCTAACCCTAACCCTAACCCTAGCCTCAGCCTTAAGCCAGCCTCATGAAACTTTGTCCCTCTCACTAAAATATTCGCCAAAAATACAAATTTCACCCGAATCCAATGCGGACTGCTGTGTCTCGTTCAGCCAGTATAGGACCACGTCTGGGAGAAATTTCGAGTCAATCGGTCCAAAGACCTGGAAGCTATTGAAAAAATCGGCCGACGTTTTCATGAAAAAGGCCATTTTTTCTTTAAAATATTCGCCAAAAATACAAATTTCACCCGAATCCAATGCGGACTGCTGTGTCTCGTTCAGCCAGTACAGGACCACGTCTGGGAGAAATTTCGAGTCAATCGGTCCAAAAACCTGGAAGCTATTGAAAAAATCGGCCGACGTTTTCATGAAAAAGGCCATTTTTTCTTTAAAATATTCGCCAAAAATACAAATTTCACCCGAATCCAATGCGGACTGCTGTGTCTCGTTCAGCCAGTATAGGACCACGTCTGGGAGAAATTTCGAGTCAATCGGTCCAAAGACCTGGAAGCTATTGAAAAAATCGGCCGACGTTTTCATGAAAAAGGCCATTTTTTCTTTAAAATATTCGCCAAAAATACAAATTTCACCCGAATCCAATGCGGACTGCTGTGTCTCGTTCAGCCAGTATAGGACCACGTCTGGGAGAAATTTCGAGTCAATCGGTCCAAAGACCTGGAAGCTATTGAAAAAATCGGCCGACGTTTTCATGAACAAGGCCATTTTTTTCTTTAAAATATTCACCAAAAATACAAATTCCACCAGAATCCAACCAAAACCGGCGAGCCTCATTCCACCAGTGAGGAGGACATGCGTGTGCAATTTCGAGTCAATCGGTCAAAAGACGACCGTAACCCTAACCCTAGCCCCATAACCCTAACCCTAACCCTAACCCTAGCCTCAGCCTTAAGCCAGCCTCATGAAACTTTGTCCCTCTCACTAAAATATTCGCCAAAAATACAAATTTCACCCGAATCCAATGCGGACTGCTGTGTCTCGTTCAGCCAGTATAGGACCACGTCTGGGAGAAATTTCGAGTCAATCGGTCCAAAGACCTGGAAGCTATTGAAAAAATCGGCCGACGTTTTCATGAAAAAGGCCATTTTTTCTTTAAAATATTCGCCAAAAATACAAATTTCACCCGAATCCAATGCGGACTGCTGTGTCTCGTTCAGCCAGTACAGGACCACGTCTGGGAGAAATTTCGAGTCAATCGGTCCAAAGACCTGGAAGCTATTGAAAAAATCGGCCGACGTTTTCATGAAAAAGGCCATTTTTTTCTTTAAAATATTCACCAAAAATACAAATTCCACCAGAATCCAACCAAAACCGGCGAGCCTCATTCCACCAGTGAGGAGGACATGCGTGTGCAATTTCGAGTCAATCGGTCAAAAGACGACCGTAACCCTAACCCTAGCCCCATAACCCTAACCCTAGCCTCAGCCTTAAGCCAGCCTCATGAAACATTGTCCCTCTCACTAAAATATTCGCCAAAAATACAAATTTCACCCGAATCCAATGCGGACTGCTGTGTCTCGTTCAGCCAGTATAGGACCACGTCTGGGAGAAATTTCGAGTCAATCGGTCCAAAGACCTGGAAGCTATTGAAAAAATCGGCCGACGTTTTCATGAACAAGGCCATTTTTTTCTTTAAAATATTCACCAAAAATACAAATTCCACCAGAATCCAACCAAAACCGGCGAGCCTCATTCCACCAGTGAGGAGGACATGCGTGTGCAATTTCGAGTCAATCGGTCAAAAGACGACCGTAACCCTAACCCTAGCCCCATAACCCTAACCCTAACCCTAACCCTAGCCTCAGCCTTAAGCCAGCCTCATGAAACTTTGTCCCTCTCACTAAAATATTCGCCAAAAATACAAATTTCACCCGAATCCAATGCGGACTGCTGTGTCTCGTTCAGCCAGTATAGGACCACGTCTGGGAGAAATTTCGAGTCAATCGGTCCAAAGACCTGGAAGCTATTGAAAAAATCGGCCGACGTTTTCATGAAAAAGGCCATTTTTTCTTTAAAATATTCGCCAAAAATACAAATTTCACCCGAATCCAATGCGGACTGCTGTGTCTCGTTCAGCCAGTACAGGACCACGTCTGGGAGAAATTTCGAGTCAATCGGTCCAAAGACCTGGAAGCTATTGAAAAAATCGGCCGACGTTTTCATGAAAAAGGCCATTTTTTTCTTTAAAATATTCACCAAAAATACAAATTCCACCAGAATCCAACCAAAACCGGCGAGCCTCATTCCACCAGTGAGGAGGACATGCGTGTGCAATTTCGAGTCAATCGGTCAAAAGACGACCGTAACCCTAACCCTAGCCCCATAACCCTAACCCTAGCCTCAGCCTTAAGCCAGCCTCATGAAACATTGTCCCTCTCACTAAAATATTCGCCAAAAATACAAATTTCACCCGAATCCAATGCGGACTGCTGTGTCTCGTTCAGCCAGTATAGGACCACGTCTGGGAGAAATTTCGAGTCAATCGGTCCAAAGACCTGGAAGCTATTGAAAAAATCGGCCGACGTTTTCATGAACAAGGCCATTTTTTTCTTTAAAATATTCACCAAAAATACAAATTCCACCAGAATCCAACCAAAACCGGCGAGCCTCATTCCACCAGTGAGGAGGACATGCGTGTGCAATTTCGAGTCAATCGGTCAAAAGACGACCGTAACCCTAACCCTAGCCCCATAACCCTAACCCTAACCCTAACCCTAGCCTCAGCCTTAAGCCAGCCTCATGAAACTTTGTCCCTCTCACTAAAATATTCGCCAAAAATACAAATTTCACCCGAATCCAATGCGGACTGCTGTGTCTCGTTCAGCCAGTATAGGACCACGTCTGGGAGAAATTTCGAGTCAATCGGTCCAAAGACCTGGAAGCTATTGAAAAAATCGGCCGACGTTTTCATGAAAAAGGCCATTTTTTCTTTAAAATATTCGCCAAAAATACAAATTTCACCCGAATCCAATGCGGACTGCTGTGTCTCGTTCAGCCAGTACAGGACCACGTCTGGGAGAAATTTCGAGTCAATCGGTCCAAAAACCTGGAAGCTATTGAAAAAATCGGCCGACGTTTTCATGAAAAAGGCCATTTTTTCTTTAAAATATTCGCCAAAAATACAAATTTCACCCGAATCCAATGCGGACTGCTGTGTCTCGTTCAGCCAGTATAGGACCACGTCTGGGAGAAATTTCGAGTCAATCGGTCCAAAGACCTGGAAGCTATTGAAAAAATCGGCCGACGTTTTCATGAAAAAGGCCATTTTTTCTTTAAAATATTCGCCAAAAATACAAATTTCACCCGAATCCAATGCGGACTGCTGTGTCTCGTTCAGCCAGTATAGGACCACGTCTGGGAGAAATTTCGAGTCAATCGGTCCAAAGACCTGGAAGCTATTGAAAAAATCGGCCGACGTTTTCATGAACAAGGCCATTTTTTTCTTTAAAATATTCACCAAAAATACAAATTCCACCAGAATCCAACCAAAACCGGCGAGCCTCATTCCACCAGTGAGGAGGACATGCGTGTGCAATTTCGAGTCAATCGGTCAAAAGACGACCGTAACCCTAACCCTAGCCCCATAACCCTAACCCTAACCCTAACCCTAGCCTCAGCCTTAAGCCAGCCTCATGAAACTTTGTCCCTCTCACTAAAATATTCGCCAAAAATACAAATTTCACCCGAATCCAATGCGGACTGCTGTGTCTCGTTCAGCCAGTATAGGACCACGTCTGGGAGAAATTTCGAGTCAATCGGTCCAAAGACCTGGAAGCTATTGAAAAAATCGGCCGACGTTTTCATGAAAAAGGCCATTTTTTCTTTAAAATATTCGCCAAAAATACAAATTTCACCCGAATCCAATGCGGACTGCTGTGTCTCGTTCAGCCAGTACAGGACCACGTCTGGGAGAAATTTCGAGTCAATCGGTCCAAAGACCTGGAAGCTATTGAAAAAATCGGCCGACGTTTTCATGAAAAAGGCCATTTTTTTCTTTAAAATATTCACCAAAAATACAAATTCCACCAGAATCCAACCAAAACCGGCGAGCCTCATTCCACCAGTGAGGAGGACATGCGTGTGCAATTTCGAGTCAATCGGTCAAAAGACGACCGTAACCCTAACCCTAGCCCCATAACCCTAACCCTAGCCTCAGCCTTAAGCCAGCCTCATGAAACATTGTCCCTCTCACTAAAATATTCGCCAAAAATACAAATTTCACCCGAATCCAATGCGGACTGCTGTGTCTCGTTCAGCCAGTATAGGACCACGTCTGGGAGAAATTTCGAGTCAATCGGTCCAAAGACCTGGAAGCTATTGAAAAAATCGGCCGACGTTTTCATGAACAAGGCCATTTTTTTCTTTAAAATATTCACCAAAAATACAAATTCCACCAGAATCCAACCAAAACCGGCGAGCCTCATTCCACCAGTGAGGAGGACATGCGTGTGCAATTTCGAGTCAATCGGTCAAAAGACGACCGTAACCCTAACCCTAGCCCCATAACCCTAACCCTAACCCTAACCCTAGCCTCAGCCTTAAGCCAGCCTCATGAAACTTTGTCCCTCTCACTAAAATATTCGCCAAAAATACAAATTTCACCCGAATCCAATGCGGACTGCTGTGTCTCGTTCAGCCAGTATAGGACCACGTCTGGGAGAAATTTCGAGTCAATCGGTCCAAAGACCTGGAAGCTATTGAAAAAATCGGCCGACGTTTTCATGAAAAAGGCCATTTTTTCTTTAAAATATTCGCCAAAAATACAAATTTCACCCGAATCCAATGCGGACTGCTGTGTCTCGTTCAGCCAGTACAGGACCACGTCTGGGAGAAATTTCGAGTCAATCGGTCCAAAAACCTGGAAGCTATTGAAAAAATCGGCCGACGTTTTCATGAAAAAGGCCATTTTTTCTTTAAAATATTCGCCAAAAATACAAATTTCACCCGAATCCAATGCGGACTGCTGTGTCTCGTTCAGCCAGTATAGGACCACGTCTGGGAGAAATTTCGAGTCAATCGGTCCAAAGACCTGGAAGCTATTGAAAAAATCGGCCGACGTTTTCATGAAAAAGGCCATTTTTTCTTTAAAATATTCGCCAAAAATACAAATTTCACCCGAATCCAATGCGGACTGCTGTGTCTCGTTCAGCCAGTATAGGACCACGTCTGGGAGAAATTTCGAGTCAATCGGTCCAAAGACCTGGAAGCTATTGAAAAAATCGGCCGACGTTTTCATGAAAAAGGCCATTTTTTTCTTTAAAATATTCACCAAAAATACAAATTCCACCAGAATCCAACCAAAACCGGCGAGCCTCATTCCACCAGTGAGGAGGACATGCGTGTGCAATTTCGAGTCAATCGGTCAAAAGACGACCGTAACCCTAACCCTAGCCCCATAACCCTAACCCTAACCCTAACCCTAGCCTCAGCCTTAAGCCAGCCTCATGAAACATTGTCCCTCTCACTAAAATATTCGCCAAAAATACAAATTTCACCCGAATCCAATGCGGACTGCTGTGTCTCGTTCAGCCAGTATAGGACCACGTCTGGGAGAAATTTCGAGTCAATCGGTCCAAAGACCTGGAAGCTATTGAAAAAATCGGCCGACGTTTTCATGAAAAAGGCCATTTTTTCTTTAAAATATTCGCCAAAAATACAAATTTCACCCGAATCCAATGCGGACTGCTGTGTCTCGTTCAGCCAGTACAGGACCACGTCTGGGAGAAATTTCGAGTCAATCGGTCCAAAGACCTGGAAGCTATTGAAAAAATCGGCCGACGTTTTCATGAAAAAGGCCATTTTTTCTTTAAAATATTCGCCAAAAATACAAATTTCACCCGAATCCAATGCGGACTGCTGTGTCTCGTTCAGCCAGTATAGGACCACGTCTGGGAGAAATTTCGAGTCAATCGGTCCAAAGACCTGGAAGCTATTGAAAAAATCGGCCGACGTTTTCATGAAAAAGGCCATTTTTTCTTTAAAATATTCGCCAAAAATACAAATTTCACCCGAATCCAATGCGGACTGCTGTGTCTCGTTCAGCCAGTATAGGACCACGTCTGGGAGAAATTTCGAGTCAATCGGTCCAAAGACCTGGAAGCTATTGAAAAAATCGGCCGACGTTTTCATGAAAAAGGCCATTTTTTTCTTTAAAATATTCACCAAAAATACAAATTCCACCAGAATCCAACCAAAACCGGCGAGCCTCATTCCACCAGTGAGGAGGACATGCGTGTGCAATTTCGAGTCAATCGGTCAAAAGACGACCGTAACCCTAACCCTAGCCCCATAACCCTAACCCTAACCCTAACCCTAGCCTCAGCCTTAAGCCAGCCTCATGAAACATTGTCCCTCTCACTAAAATATTCGCCAAAAATACAAATTTCACCCGAATCCAATGCGGACTGCTGTGTCTCGTTCAGCCAGTATAGGACCACGTCTGGGAGAAATTTCGAGTCAATCGGTCCAAAGACCTGGAAGCTATTGAAAAAATCGGCCGACGTTTTCATGAAAAAGGCCATTTTTTCTTTAAAATATTCGCCAAAAATACAAATTTCACCCGAATCCAATGCGGACTGCTGTATCTCGTTCAGCCAGTACAGGACCACGTCTGGGAGAAATTTCGAGTCAATCGGTCCAAAGACCTGGAAGCTATTGAAAAAATCGGCCGACGTTTTCATGAAAAAGGCCATTTTTTCTTTAAAATATTCGCCAAAAATACAAATTTCACCCGAATCCAATGCGGACTGCTGTGTCTCGTTCAGCCAGTATAGGACCACGTCTGGGAGAAATTTCGAGTCAATCGGTCCAAAGACCTGGAAGCTATTGAAAAAATCGGCCGACGTTTTCATGAAAAAGGCCATTTTTTCTTTAAAATATTCGCCAAAAATACAAATTTCACCCGAATCCAATGCGGACTGCTGTGTCTCGTTCAGCCAGTATAGGACCACGTCTGGGAGAAATTTCGAGTCAATCGGTCCAAAGACCTGGAAGCTATTGAAAAAATCGGCCGACGTTTTCATGAAAAAGGCCATTTTTTCTTTAAAATATTCGCCAAAAATACAAATTTCACCCGAATCCAATGCGGACTGCTGTGTCTCGTTCAGCCAGTATAGGACCACGTCTGGGAGAAATTTCGAGTCAATCGGTCCAAAGACCTGGAAGCTATTGAAAAAATCGGCCGACGTTTTCATGAAAAAGGCCATTTTTTTCTTTAAAATATTCACCAAAAATACAAATTCCACCAGAATCCAACCAAAACCGGCGAGCCTCATTCCACCAGTGAGGAGGACATGCGTGTGCAATTTCGAGTCAATCGGTCAAAAGACGACCGTAACCCTAACCCTAGCCCCATAACCCTAACCCTAGCCTCAGCCTTAAGCCAGCCTCATGAAACATTGTCCCTCTCACTAAAATATTCGCCAAAAATACAAATTTCACCCGAATCCAATGCGGACTGCTGTGTCTCGTTCAGCCAGTATAGGACCACGTCTGGGAGAAATTTCGAGTCAATCGGTCCAAAGACCTGGAAGCTATTGAAAAAATCGGCCGACGTTTTCATGAAAAAGGCCATTTTTTCTTTAAAATATTCGCCAAAAATACAAATTTCACCCGAATCCAATGCGGACTGCTGTGTCTCGTTCAGCCAGTACAGGACCACGTCTGGGAGAAATTTCGAGTCAATCGGTCCAAAGACCTGGAAGCTATTGAAAAAATCGGCCGACGTTTTCATGAAAAAGGCCATTTTTTTCTTTAAAATATTCACCAAAAATACAAATTCCACCAGAATCCAACCAAAACCGGCGAGCCTCATTCCACCAGTGAGGAGGACATGCGTGTGCAATTTCGAGTCAATCGGTCAAAAGACGACCGTAACCCTAACCCTAGCCCCATAACCCTAACCCTAACCCTAACCCTAGCCTCAGCCTTAAGCCAGCCTCATGAAACATTGTCCCTCTCACTAAAATATTCGCCAAAAATACAAATTTCACCCGAATCCAATGCGGACTGCTGTGTCTCGTTCAGCCAGTATAGGACCACGTCTGGGAGAAATTTCGAGTCAATCGGTCCAAAGACCTGGAAGCTATTGAAAAAATCGGCCGACGTTTTCATGAAAAAGGCCATTTTTTCTTTAAAATATTCGCCAAAAATACAAATTTCACCCGAATCCAATGCGGACTGCTGTGTCTCGTTCAGCCAGTACAGGACCACGTCTGGGAGAAATTTCGAGTCAATCGGTCCAAAGACCTGGAAGCTATTGAAAAAATCGGCCGACGTTTTCATGAAAAAGGCCATTTTTTTCTTTAAAATATTCACCAAAAATACAAATTCCACCAGAATCCAACCAAAACCGGCGAGCCTCATTCCACCAGTGAGGAGGACATGCGTGTGCAATTTCGAGTCAATCGGTCAAAAGACGACCGTAACCCTAACCCTAGCCCCATAACCCTAACCCTAGCCTCAGCCTTAAGCCAGCCTCATGAAACATTGTCCCTCTCACTAAAATATTCGCCAAAAATACAAATTTCACCCGAATCCAATGCGGACTGCTGTGTCTCGTTCAGCCAGTATAGGACCACGTCTGGGAGAAATTTCGAGTCAATCGGTCCAAAGACCTGGAAGCTATTGAAAAAATCGGCCGACGTTTTCATGAAAAAGGCCATTTTTTCTTTAAAATATTCGCCAAAAATACAAATTTCACCCGAATCCAATGCGGACTGCTGTGTCTCGTTCAGCCAGTATAGGACCACGTCTGGGAGAAATTTCGAGTCAATCGGTCCAAAGACCTGGAAGCTATTGAAAAAATCGGCCGACGTTTTCATGAAAAAGGCCATTTTTTTCTTTAAAATATTCACCAAAAATACAAATTCCACCAGAATCCAACCAAAACCGGCGAGCCTCATTCCACCAGTGAGGAGGACATGCGTGTGCAATTTCGAGTCAATCGGTCAAAAGACGACCGTAACCCTAACCCTAGCCCCATAACCCTAACCCTAGCCTCAGCCTTAAGCCAGCCTCATGAAACATTGTCCCTCTCACTAACATATTCGCCAAAAATACAAATTTCACCCGAATCCAATGCGGACTGCTGTGTCTCGTTCAGCCAGTATAGGACCACGTCTGGGAGAAATTTCGAGTCAATCGGTCCAAAGACCTGGAAGCTATTGAAAAAATCGGCCGACGTTTTCATGAAAAAGGCCATTTTTTTCTTTAAAATATTCACCAAAAATACAAATTCCACCAGAATCCAACCAAAACCGGCGAGCCTCATTCCACCAGTGAGGAGGACATGCGTGTGCAATTTCGAGTCAATCGGTCAAAAGACGACCGTAACCCTAACCCTAGCCCCATAACCCTAACCCTAACCCTAACCCTAGCCTCAGCCTTAAGCCAGCCTCATGAAACATTGTCCCTCTCACTAAAATATTCGCCAAAAATACAAATTTCACCCGAATCCAATGCGGACTGCTGTGTCTCGTTCAGCCAGTATAGGACCACGTCTGGGAGAAATTTCGAGTCAATCGGTCCAAAGACCTGGAAGCTATTGAAAAAATCGGCCGACGTTTTCATGAAAAAGGCCATTTTTTCTTTAAAATATTCGCCAAAAATACAAATTTCACCCGAATCCAATGCGGACTGCTGTGTCTCGTTCAGCCAGTACAGGACCACGTCTGGGAGAAATTTCGAGTCAATCGGTCCAAAGACCTGGAAGCTATTGAAAAAATCGGCCGACGTTTTCATGAAAAAGGCCATTTTTTCTTTAAAATATTCGCCAAAAATACAAATTTCACCCGAATCCAATGCGGACTGCTGTGTCTCGTTCAGCCAGTATAGGACCACGTCTGGGAGAAATTTCGAGTCAATCGGTCCAAAGACCTGGAAGCTATTGAAAAAATCGGCCGACGTTTTCATGAAAAAGGCCATTTTTTCTTTAAAATATTCGCCAAAAATACAAATTTCACCCGAATCCAATGCGGACTGCTGTGTCTCGTTCAGCCAGTATAGGACCACGTCTGGGAGAAATTTCGAGTCAATCGGTCCAAAGACCTGGAAGCTATTGAAAAAATCGGCCGACGTTTTCATGAAAAAGGCCATTTTTTCTTTAAAATATTCGCCAAAAATACAAATTTCACCCGAATCCAATGCGGACTGCTGTGTCTCGTTCAGCCAGTATAGGACCACGTCTGGGAGAAATTTCGAGTCAATCGGTCCAAAGACCTGGAAGCTATTGAAAAAATCGGCCGACGTTTTCATGAAAAAGGCCATTTTTTTCTTTAAAATATTCACCAAAAATACAAATTCCACCAGAATCCAACCAAAACCGGCGAGCCTCATTCCACCAGTGAGGAGGACATGCGTGTGCAATTTCGAGTCAATCGGTCAAAAGACGACCGTAACCCTAACCCTAGCCCCATAACCCTAACCCTAGCCTCAGCCTTAAGCCAGCCTCATGAAACATTGTCCCTCTCACTAAAATATTCGCCAAAAATACAAATTTCACCCGAATCCAATGCGGACTGCTGTGTCTCGTTCAGCCAGTATAGGACCACGTCTGGGAGAAATTTCGAGTCAATCGGTCCAAAGACCTGGAAGCTATTGAAAAAATCGGCCGACGTTTTCATGAACAAGGCCATTTTTTTCTTTAAAATATTCACCAAAAATACAAATTCCACCAGAATCCAACCAAAACCGGCGAGCCTCATTCCACCAGTGAGGAGGACATGCGTGTGCAATTTCGAGTCAATCGGTCAAAAGACGACCGTAACCCTAACCCTAGCCCCATAACCCTAACCCTAACCCTAACCCTAGCCTCAGCCTTAAGCCAGCCTCATGAAACTTTGTCCCTCTCACTAAAATATTCGCCAAAAATACAAATTTCACCCGAATCCAATGCGGACTGCTGTGTCTCGTTCAGCCAGTATAGGACCACGTCTGGGAGAAATTTCGAGTCAATCGGTCCAAAGACCTGGAAGCTATTGAAAAAATCGGCCGACGTTTTCATGAAAAAGGCCATTTTTTCTTTAAAATATTCGCCAAAAATACAAATTTCACCCGAATCCAATGCGGACTGCTGTGTCTCGTTCAGCCAGTATAGGACCACGTCTGGGAGAAATTTCGAGTCAATCGGTCCAAAAACCTGGAAGCTATTGAAAAAATCGGCCGACGTTTTCATGAAAAAGGCCATTTTTTCTTTAAAATATTCGCCAAAAATACAAATTTCACCCGAATCCAATGCGGACTGCTGTGTCTCGTTCAGCCAGTATAGGACCACGTCTGGGAGAAATTTCGAGTCAATCGGTCCAAAGACCTGGAAGCTATTGAAAAAATCGGCCGACGTTTTCATGAAAAAGGCCATTTTTTCTTTAAAATATTCGCCAAAAATACAAATTTCACCCGAATCCAATGCGGACTGCTGTGTCTCGTTCAGCCAGTATAGGACCACGTCTGGGAGAAATTTCGAGTCAATCGGTCCAAAGACCTGGAAGCTATTGAAAAAATCGGCCGACGTTTTCATGAAAAAGGCCATTTTTTTCTTTAAAATATTCACCAAAAATACAAATTCCACCAGAATCCAACCAAAACCGGCGAGCCTCATTCCACCAGTGAGGAGGACATGCGTGTGCAATTTCGAGTCAATCGGTCAAAAGACGACCGTAACCCTAACCCTAGCCCCATAACCCTAACCCTAACCCTAACCCTAGCCTCAGCCTTAAGCCAGCCTCATGAAACATTGTCCCTCTCACTAAAATATTCGCCAAAAATACAAATTTCACCCGAATCCAATGCGGACTGCTGTGTCTCGTTCAGCCAGTATAGGACCACGTCTGGGAGAAATTTCGAGTCAATCGGTCCAAAGACCTGGAAGCTATTGAAAAAATCGGCCGACGTTTTCATGAAAAAGGCCATTTTTTCTTTAAAATATTCGCCAAAAATACAAATTTCACCCGAATCCAATGCGGACTGCTGTGTCTCGTTCAGCCAGTACAGGACCACGTCTGGGAGAAATTTCGAGTCAATCGGTCCAAAGACCTGGAAGCTATTGAAAAAATCGGCCGACGTTTTCATGAAAAAGGCCATTTTTTTCTTTAAAATATTCACCAAAAATACAAATTCCACCAGAATCCAACCAAAACCGGCGAGCCTCATTCCACCAGTGAGGAGGACATGCGTGTGCAATTTCGAGTCAATCGGTCAAAAGACGACCGTAACCCTAACCCTAGCCCCATAACCCTAACCCTAGCCTCAGCCTTAAGCCAGCCTCATGAAACATTGTCCCTCTCACTAAAATATTCGCCAAAAATACAAATTTCACCCGAATCCAATGCGGACTGCTGTGTCTCGTTCAGCCAGTATAGGACCACGTCTGGGAGAAATTTCGAGTCAATCGGTCCAAAGACCTGGAAGCTATTGAAAAAATCGGCCGACGTTTTCATGAACAAGGCCATTTTTTTCTTTAAAATATTCACCAAAAATACAAATTCCACCAGAATCCAACCAAAACCGGCGAGCCTCATTCCACCAGTGAGGAGGACATGCGTGTGCAATTTCGAGTCAATCGGTCAAAAGACGACCGTAACCCTAACCCTAGCCCCATAACCCTAACCCTAACCCTAACCCTAGCCTCAGCCTTAAACCAGCCTCATGAAACTTTGTCCCTCTCACTAAAATATTCGCCAAAAATACAAATTTCACCCGAATCCAATGCGGACTGCTGTGTCTCGTTCAGCCAGTATAGGACCACGTCTGGGAGAAATTTCGAGTCAATCGGTCCAAAGACCTGGAAGCTATTGAAAAAATCGGCCGACGTTTTCATGAAAAAGGCCATTTTTTCTTTAAAATATTCGCCAAAAATACAAATTTCACCCGAATCCAATGCGGACTGCTGTGTCTCGTTCAGCCAGTATAGGACCACGTCTGGGAGAAATTTCGAGTCAATCGGTCCAAAAACCTGGAAGCTATTGAAAAAATCGGCCGACGTTTTCATGAAAAAGGCCATTTTTTCTTTAAAATATTCGCCAAAAATACAAATTTCACCCGAATCCAATGCGGACTGCTGTGTCTCGTTCAGCCAGTATAGGACCACGTCTGGGAGAAATTTCGAGTCAATCGGTCCAAAGACCTGGAAGCTATTGAAAAAATCGGCCGACGTTTTCATGAAAAAGGCCATTTTTTCTTTAAAATATTCGCCAAAAATACAAATTTCACCCGAATCCAATGCGGACTGCTGTGTCTCGTTCAGCCAGTATAGGACCACGTCTGGGAGAAATTTCGAGTCAATCGGTCCAAAGACCTGGAAGCTATTGAAAAAATCGGCCGACGTTTTCATGAAAAAGGCCATTTTTTTCTTTAAAATATTCACCAAAAATACAAATTCCACCAGAATCCAACCAAAACCGGCGAGCCTCATTCCACCAGTGAGGAGGACATGCGTGTGCAATTTCGAGTCAATCGGTCAAAAGACGACCGTAACCCTAACCCTAGCCCCATAACCCTAACCCTAACCCTAACCCTAGCCTCAGCCTTAAGCCAGCCTCATGAAACATTGTCCCTCTCACTAAAATATTCGCCAAAAATACAAATTTCACCCGAATCCAATGCGGACTGCTGTGTCTCGTTCAGCCAGTATAGGACCACGTCTGGGAGAAATTTCGAGTCAATCGGTCCAAAGACCTGGAAGCTATTGAAAAAATCGGCCGACGTTTTCATGAAAAAGGCCATTTTTTCTTTAAAATATTCGCCAAAAATACAAATTTCACCCGAATCCAATGCGGACTGCTGTGTCTCGTTCAGCCAGTACAGGACCACGTCTGGGAGAAATTTCGAGTCAATCGGTCCAAAGACCTGGAAGCTATTGAAAAAATCGGCCGACGTTTTCATGAAAAAGGCCATTTTTTTCTTTAAAATATTCACCAAAAATACAAATTCCACCAGAATCCAACCAAAACCGGCGAGCCTCATTCCACCAGTGAGGAGGACATGCGTGTGCAATTTCGAGTCAATCGGTCAAAAGACGACCGTAACCCTAACCCTAGCCCCATAACCCTAACCCTAACCCTAACCCTAGCCTCAGCCTTAAGCCAGCCTCATGAAACATTGTCCCTCTCACTAAAATATTCGCCAAAAATACAAATTTCACCCGAATCCAATGCGGACTGCTGTGTCTCGTTCAGCCAGTATAGGACCACGTCTGGGAGAAATTTCGAGTCAATCGGTCCAAAGACCTGGAAGCTATTGAAAAAATCGGCCGACGTTTTCATGAAAAAGGCCATTTTTTCTTTAAAATATTCGCCAAAAATACAAATTTCACCCGAATCCAATGCGGACTGCTGTGTCTCGTTCAGCCAGTACAGGACCACGTCTGGGAGAAATTTCGAGTCAATCGGTCCAAAGACCTGGAAGCTATTGAAAAAATCGGCCGACGTTTTCATGAAAAAGGCCATTTTTTTCTTTAAAATATTCACCAAAAATACAAATTCCACCAGAATCCAACCAAAACCGGCGAGCCTCATTCCACCAGTGAGGAGGACATGCGTGTGCAATTTCGAGTCAATCGGTCAAAAGACGACCGTAACCCTAACCCTAGCCCCATAACCCTAACCCTAGCCTCAGCCTTAAGCCAGCCTCATGAAACATTGTCCCTCTCACTAAAATATTCGCCAAAAATACAAATTTCACCCGAATCCAATGCGGACTGCTGTGTCTCGTTCAGCCAGTATAGGACCACGTCTGGGAGAAATTTCGAGTCAATCGGTCCAAAGACCTGGAAGCTATTGAAAAAATCGGCCGACGTTTTCATGAAAAAGGCCATTTTTTCTTTAAAATATTCGCCAAAAATACAAATTTCACCCGAATCCAATGCGGACTGCTGTGTCTCGTTCAGCCAGTATAGGACCACGTCTGGGAGAAATTTCGAGTCAATCGGTCCAAAGACCTGGAAGCTATTGAAAAAATCGGCCGACGTTTTCATGAAAAAGGCCATTTTTTCTTTAAAATATTCGCCAAAAATACAAATTTCACCCGAATCCAATGCGGACTGCTGTGTCTCGTTCAGCCAGTATAGGACCACGTCTGGGAGAAATTTCGAGTCAATCGGTCCAAAAACCTGGAAGCTATTGAAAAAATCGGCCGACGTTTTCATGAAAAAGGCCATTTTTTCTTTAAAATATTCGCCAAAAATACAAATTTCACCCGAATCCAATGCGGACTGCTGTGTCTCGTTCAGCCAGTATAGGACCACGTCTGGGAGAAATTTCGAGTCAATCGGTCCAAAGACCTGGAAGCTATTGAAAAAATCGGCCGACGTTTTCATGAAAAAGGCCATTTTTTCTTTAAAATATTCGCCAAAAATACAAATTTCACCCGAATCCAATGCGGACTGCTGTGTCTCGTTCAGCCAGTATAGGACCACGTCTGGGAGAAATTTCGAGTCAATCGGTCCAAAGACCTGGAAGCTATTGAAAAAATCGGCCGACGTTTTCATGAACAAGGCCATTTTTTTCTTTAAAATATTCACCAAAAATACAAATTCCACCAGAATCCAACCAAAACCGGCGAGCCTCATTCCACCAGTGAGGAGGACATGCGTGTGCAATTTCGAGTCAATCGGTCAAAAGACGACCGTAACCCTAACCCTAGCCCCATAACCCTAACCCTAACCCTAACCCTAGCCTCAGCCTTAAGCCAGCCTCATGAAACATTGTCCCTCTCACTAAAATATTCGCCAAAAATACAAATTTCACCCGAATCCAATGCGGACTGCTGTGTCTCGTTCAGCCAGTATAGGACCACGTCTGGGAGAAATTTCGAGTCAATCGGTCCAAAGACCTGGAAGCTATTGAAAAAATCGGCCGACGTTTTCATGAACAAGGCCATTTTTTTCTTTAAAATATTCACCAAAAATACAAATTCCACCAGAATCCAACCAAAACCGGCGAGCCTCATTCCACCAGTGAGGAGGACATGCGTGTGCAATTTCGAGTCAATCGGTCAAAAGACGACCGTAACCCTAACCCTAGCCCCATAACCCTAACCCTAACCCTAACCCTAGCCTCAGCCTTAAGCCAGCCTCATGAAACATTGTCCCTCTCACTAAAATATTCGCCAAAAATACAAATTTCACCCGAATCCAATGCGGACTGCTGTGTCTCGTTCAGCCAGTATAGGACCACGTCTGGGAGAAATTTCGAGTCAATCGGTCCAAAGACCTGGAAGCTATTGAAAAAATCGGCCGACGTTTTCATGAAAAAGGCCATTTTTTCTTTAAAATATTCGCCAAAAATACAAATTTCACCCGAATCCAATGCGGACTGCTGTGTCTCGTTCAGCCAGTACAGGACCACGTCTGGGAGAAATTTCGAGTCAATCGGTCCAAAGACCTGGAAGCTATTGAAAAAATCGGCCGACGTTTTCATGAAAAAGGCCATTTTTTCTTTAAAATATTCGCCAAAAATACAAATTTCACCCGAATCCAATGCGGACTGCTGTGTCTCGTTCAGCCAGTATAGGACCACGTCTGGGAGAAATTTCGAGTCAATCGGTCCAAAGACCTGGAAGCTATTGAAAAAATCGGCCGACGTTTTCATGAAAAAGGCCATTTTTTCTTTAAAATATTCGCCAAAAATACAAATTTCACCCGAATCCAATGCGGACTGCTGTGTCTCGTTCAGCCAGTATAGGACCACGTCTGGGAGAAATTTCGAGTCAATCGGTCCAAAGACCTGGAAGCTATTGAAAAAATCGGCCGACGTTTTCATGAAAAAGGCCATTTTTTCTTTAAAATATTCGCCAAAAATACAAATTTCACCCGAATCCAATGCGGACTGCTGTGTCTCGTTCAGCCAGTATAGGACCACGTCTGGGAGAAATTTCGAGTCAATCGGTCCAAAGACCTGGAAGCTATTGAAAAAATCGGCCGACGTTTTCATGAAAAAGGCCATTTTTTTCTTTAAAATATTCACCAAAAATACAAATTCCACCAGAATCCAACCAAAACCGGCGAGCCTCATTCCACCAGTGAGGAGGACATGCGTGTGCAATTTCGAGTCAATCGGTCAAAAGACGACCGTAACCCTAACCCTAGCCCCATAACCCTAACCCTAGCCTCAGCCTTAAGCCAGCCTCATGAAACATTGTCCCTCTCACTAAAATATTCGCCAAAAATACAAATTTCACCCGAATCCAATGCGGACTGCTGTGTCTCGTTCAGCCAGTATAGGACCACGTCTGGGAGAAATTTCGAGTCAATCGGTCCAAAGACCTGGAAGCTATTGAAAAAATCGGCCGACGTTTTCATGAACAAGGCCATTTTTTTCTTTAAAATATTCACCAAAAATACAAATTCCACCAGAATCCAACCAAAACCGGCGAGCCTCATTCCACCAGTGAGGAGGACATGCGTGTGCAATTTCGAGTCAATCGGTCAAAAGACGACCGTAACCCTAACCCTAGCCCCATAACCCTAACCCTAACCCTAACCCTAGCCTCAGCCTTAAGCCAGCCTCATGAAACTTTGTCCCTCTCACTAAAATATTCGCCAAAAATACAAATTTCACCCGAATCCAATGCGGACTGCTGTGTCTCGTTCAGCCAGTATAGGACCACGTCTGGGAGAAATTTCGAGTCAATCGGTCCAAAGACCTGGAAGCTATTGAAAAAATCGGCCGACGTTTTCATGAAAAAGGCCATTTTTTCTTTAAAATATTCGCCAAAAATACAAATTTCACCCGAATCCAATGCGGACTGCTGTGTCTCGTTCAGCCAGTATAGGACCACGTCTGGGAGAAATTTCGAGTCAATCGGTCCAAAAACCTGGAAGCTATTGAAAAAATCGGCCGACGTTTTCATGAAAAAGGCCATTTTTTCTTTAAAATATTCGCCAAAAATACAAATTTCACCCGAATCCAATGCGGACTGCTGTGTCTCGTTCAGCCAGTATAGGACCACGTCTGGGAGAAATTTCGAGTCAATCGGTCCAAAGACCTGGAAGCTATTGAAAAAATCGGCCGACGTTTTCATGAAAAAGGCCATTTTTTCTTTAAAATATTCGCCAAAAATACAAATTTCACCCGAATCCAATGCGGACTGCTGTGTCTCGTTCAGCCAGTATAGGACCACGTCTGGGAGAAATTTCGAGTCAATCGGTCCAAAGACCTGGAAGCTATTGAAAAAATCGGCCGACGTTTTCATGAACAAGGCCATTTTTTTCTTTAAAATATTCACCAAAAATACAAATTCCACCAGAATCCAACCAAAACCGGCGAGCCTCATTCCACCAGTGAGGAGGACATGCGTGTGCAATTTCGAGTCAATCGGTCAAAAGACGACCGTAACCCTAACCCTAGCCCCATAACCCTAACCCTAACCCTAACCCTAGCCTCAGCCTTAAGCCAGCCTCATGAAACTTTGTCCCTCTCACTAAAATATTCGCCAAAAATACAAATTTCACCCGAATCCAATGCGGACTGCTGTGTCTCGTTCAGCCAGTATAGGACCACGTCTGGGAGAAATTTCGAGTCAATCGGTCCAAAGACCTGGAAGCTATTGAAAAAATCGGCCGACGTTTTCATGAAAAAGGCCATTTTTTCTTTAAAATATTCGCCAAAAATACAAATTTCACCCGAATCCAATGCGGACTGCTGTGTCTCGTTCAGCCAGTATAGGACCACGTCTGGGAGAAATTTCGAGTCAATCGGTCCAAAGACCTGGAAGCTATTGAAAAAACCGGCCGACGTTTTCATGAAAAAGGCCATTTTTTCTTTAAAATATTCGCCAAAAATACAAATTTCACCCGAATCCAATGCGGACTGCTGTGTCTCGTTCAGCCAGTATAGGACCACGTCTGGGAGAAATTTCGAGTCAATCGGTCCAAAGACCTGGAAGCTATTGAAAAAATCGGCCGACGTTTTCATGAAAAAGGCCATTTTTTTCTTTAAAATATTCACCAAAAATACAAATTCCACCAGAATCCAACCAAAACCGGCGAGCCTCATTCCACCAGTGAGGAGGACATGCGTGTGCAATTTCGAGTCAATCGGTCAAAAGACGACCGTAACCCTAACCCTAGCCCCATAACCCTAACCCTAGCCTCAGCCTTAAGCCAGCCTCATGAAACATTGTCCCTCTCACTAAAATATTCGCCAAAAATACAAATTTCACCCGAATCCAATGCGGACTGCTGTGTCTCGTTCAGCCAGTATAGGACCACGTCTGGGAGAAATTTCGAGTCAATCGGTCCAAAGACCTGGAAGCTATTGAAAAAATCGGCCGACGTTTTCATGAAAAAGGCCATTTTTTTCTTTAAAATATTCACCAAAAATACAAATTCCACCAGAATCCAACCAAAACCGGCGAGCCTCATTCCACCAGTGAGGAGGACATGCGTGTGCAATTTCGAGTCAATCGGTCAAAAGACGACCGTAACCCTAACCCTAGCCCCATAACCCTAACCCTAGCCTCAGCCTTAAGCCAGCCTCATGAAACATTGTCCCTCTCACTAAAATATTCGCCAAAAATACAAATTTCACCCGAATCCAATGCGGACTGCTGTGTCTCGTTCAGCCAGTATAGGACCACGTCTGGGAGAAATTTCGAGTCAATCGGTCCAAAGACCTGGAAGCTATTGAAAAAATCGGCCGACGTTTTCATGAACAAGGCCATTTTTTTCTTTAAAATATTCACCAAAAATACAAATTCCACCAGAATCCAACCAAAACCGGCGAGCCTCATTCCACCAGTGAGGAGGACATGCGTGTGCAATTTCGAGTCAATCGGTCAAAAGACGACCGTAACCCTAACCCTAGCCCCATAACCCTAACCCTAACCCTAACCCTAGCCTCAGCCTTAAGCCAGCCTCATGAAACTTTGTCCCTCTCACTAAAATATTCGCCAAAAATACAAATTTCACCCGAATCCAATGCGGACTGCTGTGTCTCGTTCAGCCAGTATAGGACCACGTCTGGGAGAAATTTCGAGTCAATCGGTCCAAAGACCTGGAAGCTATTGAAAAAACCGGCCGACGTTTTCATGAAAAAGGCCATTTTTTCTTTAAAATATTCGCCAAAAATACAAATTTCACCCGAATCCAATGCGGACTGCTGTGTCTCGTTCAGCCAGTATAGGACCACGTCTGGGAGAAATTTCGAGTCAATCGGTCCAAAGACCTGGAAGCTATTGAAAAAATCGGCCGACGTTTTCATGAAAAAGGCCATTTTTTTCTTTAAAATATTCACCAAAAATACAAATTCCACCAGAATCCAACCAAAACCGGCGAGCCTCATTCCACCAGTGAGGAGGACATGCGTGTGCAATTTCGAGTCAATCGGTCAAAAGACGACCGTAACCCTAACCCTAGCCCCATAACCCTAACCCTAGCCTCAGCCTTAAGCCAGCCTCATGAAACATTGTCCCTCTCACTAAAATATTCGCCAAAAATACAAATTTCACCCGAATCCAATGCGGACTGCTGTGTCTCGTTCAGCCAGTATAGGACCACGTCTGGGAGAAATTTCGAGTCAATCGGTCCAAAGACCTGGAAGCTATTGAAAAAATCGGCCGACGTTTTCATGAAAAAGGCCATTTTTTTCTTTAAAATATTCACCAAAAATACAAATTCCACCAGAATCCAACCAAAACCGGCGAGCCTCATTCCACCAGTGAGGAGGACATGCGTGTGCAATTTCGAGTCAATCGGTCAAAAGACGACCGTAACCCTAACCCTAGCCCCATAACCCTAACCCTAGCCTCAGCCTTAAGCCAGCCTCATGAAACATTGTCCCTCTCACTAAAATATTCGCCAAAAATACAAATTTCACCCGAATCCAATGCGGACTGCTGTGTCTCGTTCAGCCAGTATAGGACCACGTCTGGGAGAAATTTCGAGTCAATCGGTCCAAAGACCTGGAAGCTATTGAAAAAATCGGCCGACGTTTTCATGAACAAGGCCATTTTTTTCTTTAAAATATTCACCAAAAATACAAATTCCACCAGAATCCAACCAAAACCGGCGAGCCTCATTCCACCAGTGAGGAGGACATGCGTGTGCAATTTCGAGTCAATCGGTCAAAAGACGACCGTAACCCTAACCCTAGCCCCATAACCCTAACCCTAACCCTAACCCTAGCCTCAGCCTTAAGCCAGCCTCATGAAACTTTGTCCCTCTCACTAAAATATTCGCCAAAAATACAAATTTCACCCGAATCCAATGCGGACTGCTGTGTCTCGTTCAGCCAGTATAGGACCACGTCTGGGAGAAATTTCGAGTCAATCGGTCCAAAGACCTGGAAGCTATTGAAAAAATCGGCCGACGTTTTCATGAAAAAGGCCATTTTTTCTTTAAAATATTCGCCAAAAATACAAATTTCACCCGAATCCAATGCGGACTGCTGTGTCTCGTTCAGCCAGTATAGGACCACGTCTGGGAGAAATTTCGAGTCAATCGGTCCAAAAACCTGGAAGCTATTGAAAAAATCGGCCGACGTTTTCATGAAAAAGGCCATTTTTTCTTTAAAATATTCGCCAAAAATACAAATTTCACCCGAATCCAATGCGGACTGCTGTGTCTCGTTCAGCCAGTATAGGACCACGTCTGGGAGAAATTTCGAGTCAATCGGTCCAAAGACCTGGAAGCTATTGAAAAAATCGGCCGACGTTTTCATGAAAAAGGCCATTTTTTCTTTAAAATATTCGCCAAAAATACAAATTTCACCCGAATCCAATGCGGACTGCTGTGTCTCGTTCAGCCAGTATAGGACCACGTCTGGGAGAAATTTCGAGTCAATCGGTCCAAAGACCTGGAAGCTATTGAAAAAATCGGCCGACGTTTTCATGAAAAAGGCCATTTTTTTCTTTAAAATATTCACCAAAAATACAAATTCCACCAGAATCCAACCAAAACCGGCGAGCCTCATTCCACCAGTGAGGAGGACATGCGTGTGCAATTTCGAGTCAATCGGTCAAAAGACGACCGTAACCCTAACCCTAGCCCCATAACCCTAACCCTAACCCTAACCCTAGCCTCAGCCTTAAGCCAGCCTCATGAAACTTTGTCCCTCTCACTAAAATATTCGCCAAAAATACAAATTTCACCCGAATCCAATGCGGACTGCTGTGTCTCGTTCAGCCAGTATAGGACCACGTCTGGGAGAAATTTCGAGTCAATCGGTCCAAAGACCTGGAAGCTATTGAAAAAATCGGCCGACGTTTTCATGAAAAAGGCCATTTTTTCTTTAAAATATTCGCCAAAAATACAAATTTCACCCGAATCCAATGCGGACTGCTGTGTCTCGTTCAGCCAGTATAGGACCACGTCTGGGAGAAATTTCGAGTCAATCGGTCGAAAAACCTGGAAGCTATTGAAAAAACCGGCCGACGTTTTCATGAAAAAGGCCATTTTTTCTTTAAAATATTCGCCAAAAATACAAATTTCACCCGAATCCAATGCGGACTGCTGTGTCTCGTTCAGCCAGTATAGGACCACGTCTGGGAGAAATTTCGAGTCAATCGGTCCAAAGACCTGGAAGCTATTGAAAAAATCGGCCGACGTTTTCATGAAAAAGGCCATTTTTTCTTTAAAATATTCACCAAAAATACAAATTCCACCAGAATCCAACCAAAACCGGCGAGCCTCATTCCACCAGTGAGGAGGACATGCGTGTGCAATTTCGAGTCAATCGGTCAAAAGACGACCGTAACCCTAACCCTAGCCCCATAACCCTAACCCTAGCCTCAGCCTTAAGCCAGCCTCATGAAACATTGTCCCTCTCACTAAAATATTCGCCAAAAATACAAATTTCACCCGAATCCAATGCGGACTGCTGTGTCTCGTTCAGCCAGTATAGGACCACGTCTGGGAGAAATTTCGAGTCAATCGGTCCAAAGACCGGGAAGCTATTGAAAAAATCGGCCGACGTTTTCATGAACAAGGCCATTTTTTTCTTTAAAATATTCACCAAAAATACAAATTCCACCAGAATCCAACCAAAACCGGCGAGCCTCATTCCACCAGTGAGGAGGACATGCGTGTGCAATTTCGAGTCAATCGGTCAAAAGACGACCGTAACCCTAACCCTAGCCCCATAACCCTAACCCTAACCCTAACCCTAGCCTCAGCCTTAAGCCAGCCTCATGAAACTTTGTCCCTCTCACTAAAATATTCGCCAAAAATACAAATTTCACCCGAATCCAATGCGGACTGCTGTGTCTCGTTCAGCCAGTATAGGACCACGTCTGGGAGAAATTTCGAGTCAATCGGTCCAAAGACCTGGAAGCTATTGAAAAAATCGGCCGACGTTTTCATGAAAAAGGCCATTTTTTCTTTAAAATATTCGCCAAAAATACAAATTTCACCCGAATCCAATGCGGACTGCTGTGTCTCGTTCAGCCAGTATAGGACCACGTCTGGGAGAAATTTCGAGTCAATCGGTCCAAAAACCTGGAAGCTATTGAAAAAATCGGCCGACGTTTTCATGAAAAAGGCCATTTTTTCTTTAAAATATTCGCCAAAAATACAAATTTCACCCGAATCCAATGCGGACTGCTGTGTCTCGTTCAGCCAGTATAGGACCACGTCTGGGAGAAATTTCGAGTCAATCGGTCCAAAGACCTGGAAGCTATTGAAAAAATCGGCCGACGTTTTCATGAAAAAGGCCATTTTTTCTTTAAAATATTCGCCAAAAATACAAATTTCACCCGAATCCAATGCGGACTGCTGTGTCTCGTTCAGCCAGTATAGGACCACGTCTGGGAGAAATTTCGAGTCAATCGGTCCAAAGACCTGGAAGCTATTGAAAAAATCGGCCGACGTTTTCATGAACAAGGCCATTTTTTTCTTTAAAATATTCACCAAAAATACAAATTCCACCAGAATCCAACCAAAACCGGCGAGCCTCATTCCACCAGTGAGGAGGACATGCGTGTGCAATTTCGAGTCAATCGGTCAAAAGACGACCGTAACCCTAACCCTAGCCCCATAACCCTAACCCTAACCCTAACCCTAGCCTCAGCCTTAAGCCAGCCTCATGAAACTTTGTCCCTCTCACTAAAATATTCGCCAAAAATACAAATTTCACCCGAATCCAATGCGGACTGCTGTGTCTCGTTCAGCCAGTATAGGACCACGTCTGGGAGAAATTTCGAGTCAATCGGTCCAAAGACCTGGAAGCTATTGAAAAAATCGGCCGACGTTTTCATGAACAAGGCCATTTTTTTCTTTAAAATATTCACCAAAAATACAAATTCCACCAGAATCCAACCAAAACCGGCGAGCCTCATTCCACCAGTGAGGAGGACATGCGTGTGCAATTTCGAGTCAATCGGTCAAAAGACGACCGTAACCCTAACCCTAGCCCCATAACCCTAACCCTAACCCTAACCCTAGCCTCAGCCTTAAGCCAGCCTCATGAAACTTTGTCCCTCTCACTAAAATATTCGCCAAAAATACAAATTTCACCCGAATCCAATGCGGACTGCTGTGTCTCGTTCAGCCAGTATAGGACCACGTCTGGGAGAAATTTCGAGTCAATCGGTCCAAAGACCTGGAAGCTATTGAAAAAATCGGCCGACGTTTTCATGAAAAAGGCCATTTTTTCTTTAAAATATTCGCCAAAAATACAAATTTCACCCGAATCCAATGCGGACTGCTGTGTCTCGTTCAGCCAGTATAGGACCACGTCTGGGAGAAATTTCGAGTCAATCGGTCCAAAAACCTGGAAGCTATTGAAAAAATCGGCCGACGTTTTCATGAAAAAGGCCATTTTTTCTTTAAAATATTCGCCAAAAATACAAATTTCACCCGAATCCAATGCGGACTGCTGTGTCTCGTTCAGCCAGTATAGGACCACGTCTGGGAGAAATTTCGAGTCAATCGGTCCAAAGACCTGGAAGCTATTGAAAAAATCGGCCGACGTTTTCATGAAAAAGGCCATTTTTTCTTTAAAATATTCGCCAAAAATACAAATTTCACCCGAATCCAATGCGGACTGCTGTGTCTCGTTCAGCCAGTATAGGACCACGTCTGGGAGAAATTTCGAGTCAATCGGTCCAAAGACCTGGAAGCTATTGAAAAAATCGGCCGACGTTTTCATGAAAAAGGCCATTTTTTTCTTTAAAATATTCACCAAAAATACAAATTCCACCAGAATCCAACCAAAACCGGCGAGCCTCATTCCACCAGTGAGGAGGACATGCGTGTGCAATTTCGAGTCAATCGGTCAAAAGACGACCGTAACCCTAACCCTAGCCCCATAACCCTAACCCTAACCCTAACCCTAGCCTCAGCCTTAAGCCAGCCTCATGAAACATTGTCCCTCTCACTAAAATATTCGCCAAAAATACAAATTTCACCCGAATCCAATGCGGACTGCTGTGTCTCGTTCAGCCAGTATAGGACCACGTCTGGGAGAAATTTCGAGTCAATCGGTCCAAAGACCTGGAAGCTATTGAAAAAATCGGCCGACGTTTTCATGAAAAAGGCCATTTTTTCTTTAAAATATTCGCCAAAAATACAAATTTCACCCGAATCCAATGCGGACTGCTGTGTCTCGTTCAGCCAGTACAGGACCACGTCTGGGAGAAATTTCGAGTCAATCGGTCCAAAGACCTGGAAGCTATTGAAAAAATCGGCCGACGTTTTCATGAAAAAGGCCATTTTTTCTTTAAAATATTCACCAAAAATACAAATTCCACCAGAATCCAACCAAAACCGGCGAGCCTCATTCCACCAGTGAGGAGGACATGCGTGTGCAATTTCGAGTCAATCGGTCAAAAGACGACCGTAACCCTAACCCTAGCCCCATAACCCTAACCCTAGCCTCAGCCTTAAACCAGCCTCATGAAACTTTGTCCCTCTCACTAAAATATTCGCCAAAAATACAAATTTCACCCGAATCCAATGCGGACTGCTGTGTCTCGTTCAGCCAGTATAGGACCACGTCTGGGAGAAATTTCGAGTCAATCGGTCCAAAGACCTGGAAGCTATTGAAAAAATCGGCCGACGTTTTCATGAAAAAGGCCATTTTTTCTTTAAAATATTCGCCAAAAATACAAATTTCACCCGAATCCAATGCGGACTGCTGTGTCTCGTTCAGCCAGTATAGGACCACGTCTGGGAGAAATTTCGAGTCAATCGGTCCAAAGACCTGGAAGCTATTGAAAAAATCGGCCGACGTTTTCATGAAAAAGGCCATTTTTTCTTTAAAATATTCGCCAAAAATACAAATTTCACCCGAATCCAATGCGGACTGCTGTGTCTCGTTCAGCCAGTACAGGACCACGTCTGGGAGAAATTTCGAGTCAATCGGTCCAAAGACCTGGAAGCTATTGAAAAAATCGGCCGACGTTTTCATGAAAAAGGCCATTTTTTCTTTAAAATATTCACCAAAAATACAAATTCCACCAGAATCCAACCAAAACCGGCGAGCCTCATTCCACCAGTGAGGAGGACATGCGTGTGCAATTTCGAGTCAATCGGTCAAAAGACGACCGTAACCCTAACCCTAGCCCCATAACCCTAACCCTAGCCTCAGCCTTAAACCAGCCTCATGAAACTTTGTCCCTCTCACTAAAATATTCGCCAAAAATACAAATTTCACCCGAATCCAATGCGGACTGCTGTGTCTCGTTCAGCCAGTATAGGACCACGTCTGGGAGAAATTTCGAGTCAATCGGTCCAAAGACCTGGAAGCTATTGAAAAAATCGGCCGACGTTTTCATGAAAAAGGCCATTTTTTCTTTAAAATATTCGCCAAAAATACAAATTTCACCCGAATCCAATGCGGACTGCTGTGTCTCGTTCAGCCAGTATAGGACCACGTCTGGGAGAAATTTCGAGTCAATCGGTCCAAAAACCTGGAAGCTATTGAAAAAATCGGCCGACGTTTTCATGAAAAAGGCCATTTTTTCTTTAAAATATTCGCCAAAAATACAAATTTCACCCGAATCCAATGCGGACTGCTGTGTCTCGTTCAGCCAGTATAGGACCACGTCTGGGAGAAATTTCGAGTCAATCGGTCCAAAGACCTGGAAGCTATTGAAAAAATCGGCCGACGTTTTCATGAAAAAGGCCATTTTTTCTTTAAAATATTCGCCAAAAATACAAATTTCACCCGAATCCAATGCGGACTGCTGTGTCTCGTTCAGCCAGTATAGGACCACGTCTGGGAGAAATTTCGAGTCAATCGGTCCAAAGACCTGGAAGCTATTGAAAAAATCGGCCGACGTTTTCATGAAAAAGGCCATTTTTTTCTTTAAAATATTCACCAAAAATACAAATTCCACCAGAATCCAACCAAAACCGGCGAGCCTCATTCCACCAGTGAGGAGGACATGCGTGTGCAATTTCGAGTCAATCGGTCAAAAGACGACCGTAACCCTAACCCTAGCCCCATAACCCTAACCCTAACCCTAACCCTAGCCTCAGCCTTAAGCCAGCCTCATGAAACATTGTCCCTCTCACTAAAATATTCGCCAAAAATACAAATTTCACCCGAATCCAATGCGGACTGCTGTGTCTCGTTCAGCCAGTATAGGACCACGTCTGGGAGAAATTTCGAGTCAATCGGTCCAAAGACCTGGAAGCTATTGAAAAAATCGGCCGACGTTTTCATGAAAAAGGCCATTTTTTCTTTAAAATATTCGCCAAAAATACAAATTTCACCCGAATCCAATGCGGACTGCTGTGTCTCGTTCAGCCAGTACAGGACCACGTCTGGGAGAAATTTCGAGTCAATCGGTCCAAAGACCTGGAAGCTATTGAAAAAATCGGCCGACGTTTTCATGAAAAAGGCCATTTTTTTCTTTAAAATATTCACCAAAAATACAAATTCCACCAGAATCCAACCAAAACCGGCGAGCCTCATTCCACCAGTGAGGAGGACATGCGTGTGCAATTTCGAGTCAATCGGTCAAAAGACGACCGTAACCCTAACCCTAGCCCCATAACCCTAACCCTAACCCTAACCCTAGCCTCAGCCTTAAGCCAGCCTCATGAAACATTGTCCCTCTCACTAAAATATTCGCCAAAAATACAAATTTCACCCGAATCCAATGCGGACTGCTGTGTCTCGTTCAGCCAGTATAGGACCACGTCTGGGAGAAATTTCGAGTCAATCGGTCCAAAGACCTGGAAGCTATTGAAAAAATCGGCCGACGTTTTCATGAAAAAGGCCATTTTTTCTTTAAAATATTCGCCAAAAATACAAATTTCACCCGAATCCAATGCGGACTGCTGTGTCTCGTTCAGCCAGTACAGGACCACGTCTGGGAGAAATTTCGAGTCAATCGGTCCAAAGACCTGGAAGCTATTGAAAAAATCGGCCGACGTTTTCATGAAAAAGGCCATTTTTTTCTTTAAAATATTCACCAAAAATACAAATTCCACCAGAATCCAACCAAAACCGGCGAGCCTCATTCCACCAGTGAGGAGGACATGCGTGTGCAATTTCGAGTCAATCGGTCAAAAGACGACCGTAACCCTAACCCTAGCCCCATAACCCTAACCCTAGCCTCAGCCTTAAGCCAGCCTCATGAAACATTGTCCCTCTCACTAAAATATTCGCCAAAAATACAAATTTCACCCGAATCCAATGCGGACTGCTGTGTCTCGTTCAGCCAGTATAGGACCACGTCTGGGAGAAATTTCGAGTCAATCGGTCCAAAGACCTGGAAGCTATTGAAAAAATCGGCCGACGTTTTCATGAAAAAGGCCATTTTTTCTTTAAAATATTCGCCAAAAATACAAATTTCACCCGAATCCAATGCGGACTGCTGTGTCTCGTTCAGCCAGTATAGGACCACGTCTGGGAGAAATTTCGAGTCAATCGGTCCAAAGACCTGGAAGCTATTGAAAAAATCGGCCGACGTTTTCATGAAAAAGGCCATTTTTTTCTTTAAAATATTCACCAAAAATACAAATTCCACCAGAATCCAACCAAAACCGGCGAGCCTCATTCCACCAGTGAGGAGGACATGCGTGTGCAATTTCGAGTCAATCGGTCAAAAGACGACCGTAACCCTAACCCTAGCCCCATAACCCTAACCCTAGCCTCAGCCTTAAGCCAGCCTCATGAAACATTGTCCCTCTCACTAACATATTCGCCAAAAATACAAATTTCACCCGAATCCAATGCGGACTGCTGTGTCTCGTTCAGCCAGTATAGGACCACGTCTGGGAGAAATTTCGAGTCAATCGGTCCAAAGACCTGGAAGCTATTGAAAAAATCGGCCGACGTTTTCATGAAAAAGGCCATTTTTTTCTTTAAAATATTCACCAAAAATACAAATTCCACCAGAATCCAACCAAAACCGGCGAGCCTCATTCCACCAGTGAGGAGGACATGCGTGTGCAATTTCGAGTCAATCGGTCAAAAGACGACCGTAACCCTAACCCTAGCCCCATAACCCTAACCCTAACCCTAACCCTAGCCTCAGCCTTAAGCCAGCCTCATGAAACATTGTCCCTCTCACTAAAATATTCGCCAAAAATACAAATTTCACCCGAATCCAATGCGGACTGCTGTGTCTCGTTCAGCCAGTATAGGACCACGTCTGGGAGAAATTTCGAGTCAATCGGTCCAAAGACCTGGAAGCTATTGAAAAAATCGGCCGACGTTTTCATGAAAAAGGCCATTTTTTCTTTAAAATATTCGCCAAAAATACAAATTTCACCCGAATCCAATGCGGACTGCTGTGTCTCGTTCAGCCAGTACAGGACCACGTCTGGGAGAAATTTCGAGTCAATCGGTCCAAAGACCTGGAAGCTATTGAAAAAATCGGCCGACGTTTTCATGAAAAAGGCCATTTTTTCTTTAAAATATTCGCCAAAAATACAAATTTCACCCGAATCCAATGCGGACTGCTGTGTCTCGTTCAGCCAGTATAGGACCACGTCTGGGAGAAATTTCGAGTCAATCGGTCCAAAGACCTGGAAGCTATTGAAAAAATCGGCCGACGTTTTCATGAAAAAGGCCATTTTTTCTTTAAAATATTCGCCAAAAATACAAATTTCACCCGAATCCAATGCGGACTGCTGTGTCTCGTTCAGCCAGTATAGGACCACGTCTGGGAGAAATTTCGAGTCAATCGGTCCAAAGACCTGGAAGCTATTGAAAAAATCGGCCGACGTTTTCATGAAAAAGGCCATTTTTTCTTTAAAATATTCGCCAAAAATACAAATTTCACCCGAATCCAATGCGGACTGCTGTGTCTCGTTCAGCCAGTATAGGACCACGTCTGGGAGAAATTTCGAGTCAATCGGTCCAAAGACCTGGAAGCTATTGAAAAAATCGGCCGACGTTTTCATGAAAAAGGCCATTTTTTTCTTTAAAATATTCACCAAAAATACAAATTCCACCAGAATCCAACCAAAACCGGCGAGCCTCATTCCACCAGTGAGGAGGACATGCGTGTGCAATTTCGAGTCAATCGGTCAAAAGACGACCGTAACCCTAACCCTAGCCCCATAACCCTAACCCTAGCCTCAGCCTTAAGCCAGCCTCATGAAACATTGTCCCTCTCACTAAAATATTCGCCAAAAATACAAATTTCACCCGAATCCAATGCGGACTGCTGTGTCTCGTTCAGCCAGTATAGGACCACGTCTGGGAGAAATTTCGAGTCAATCGGTCCAAAGACCTGGAAGCTATTGAAAAAATCGGCCGACGTTTTCATGAACAAGGCCATTTTTTTCTTTAAAATATTCACCAAAAATACAAATTCCACCAGAATCCAACCAAAACCGGCGAGCCTCATTCCACCAGTGAGGAGGACATGCGTGTGCAATTTCGAGTCAATCGGTCAAAAGACGACCGTAACCCTAACCCTAGCCCCATAACCCTAACCCTAACCCTAACCCTAGCCTCAGCCTTAAGCCAGCCTCATGAAACTTTGTCCCTCTCACTAAAATATTCGCCAAAAATACAAATTTCACCCGAATCCAATGCGGACTGCTGTGTCTCGTTCAGCCAGTATAGGACCACGTCTGGGAGAAATTTCGAGTCAATCGGTCCAAAGACCTGGAAGCTATTGAAAAAATCGGCCGACGTTTTCATGAAAAAGGCCATTTTTTCTTTAAAATATTCGCCAAAAATACAAATTTCACCCGAATCCAATGCGGACTGCTGTGTCTCGTTCAGCCAGTATAGGACCACGTCTGGGAGAAATTTCGAGTCAATCGGTCCAAAAACCTGGAAGCTATTGAAAAAATCGGCCGACGTTTTCATGAAAAAGGCCATTTTTTCTTTAAAATATTCGCCAAAAATACAAATTTCACCCGAATCCAATGCGGACTGCTGTGTCTCGTTCAGCCAGTATAGGACCACGTCTGGGAGAAATTTCGAGTCAATCGGTCCAAAGACCTGGAAGCTATTGAAAAAATCGGCCGACGTTTTCATGAAAAAGGCCATTTTTTCTTTAAAATATTCGCCAAAAATACAAATTTCACCCGAATCCAATGCGGACTGCTGTGTCTCGTTCAGCCAGTATAGGACCACGTCTGGGAGAAATTTCGAGTCAATCGGTCCAAAGACCTGGAAGCTATTGAAAAAATCGGCCGACGTTTTCATGAACAAGGCCATTTTTTTCTTTAAAATATTCACCAAAAATACAAATTCCACCAGAATCCAACCAAAACCGGCGAGCCTCATTCCACCAGTGAGGAGGACATGCGTGTGCAATTTCGAGTCAATCGGTCAAAAGACGACCGTAACCCTAACCCTAGCCCCATAACCCTAACCCTAACCCTAACCCTAGCCTCAGCCTTAAGCCAGCCTCATGAAACATTGTCCCTCTCACTAAAATATTCGCCAAAAATACAAATTTCACCCGAATCCAATGCGGACTGCTGTGTCTCGTTCAGCCAGTATAGGACCACGTCTGGGAGAAATTTCGAGTCAATCGGTCCAAAGACCTGGAAGCTATTGAAAAAATCGGCCGACGTTTTCATGAACAAGGCCATTTTTTTCTTTAAAATATTCACCAAAAATACAAATTCCACCAGAATCCAACCAAAACCGGCGAGCCTCATTCCACCAGTGAGGAGGACATGCGTGTGCAATTTCGAGTCAATCGGTCAAAAGACGACCGTAACCCTAACCCTAGCCCCATAACCCTAACCCTAACCCTAACCCTAGCCTCAGCCTTAAGCCAGCCTCATGAAACATTGTCCCTCTCACTAAAATATTCGCCAAAAATACAAATTTCACCCGAATCCAATGCGGACTGCTGTGTCTCGTTCAGCCAGTATAGGACCACGTCTGGGAGAAATTTCGAGTCAATCGGTCCAAAGACCTGGAAGCTATTGAAAAAATCGGCCGACGTTTTCATGAAAAAGGCCATTTTTTCTTTAAAATATTCGCCAAAAATACAAATTTCACCCGAATCCAATGCGGACTGCTGTGTCTCGTTCAGCCAGTACAGGACCACGTCTGGGAGAAATTTCGAGTCAATCGGTCCAAAGACCTGGAAGCTATTGAAAAAATCGGCCGACGTTTTCATGAAAAAGGCCATTTTTTCTTTAAAATATTCGCCAAAAATACAAATTTCACCCGAATCCAATGCGGACTGCTGTGTCTCGTTCAGCCAGTATAGGACCACGTCTGGGAGAAATTTCGAGTCAATCGGTCCAAAGACCTGGAAGCTATTGAAAAAATCGGCCGACGTTTTCATGAAAAAGGCCATTTTTTCTTTAAAATATTCGCCAAAAATACAAATTTCACCCGAATCCAATGCGGACTGCTGTGTCTCGTTCAGCCAGTATAGGACCACGTCTGGGAGAAATTTCGAGTCAATCGGTCCAAAGACCTGGAAGCTATTGAAAAAATCGGCCGACGTTTTCATGAAAAAGGCCATTTTTTCTTTAAAATATTCGCCAAAAATACAAATTTCACCCGAATCCAATGCGGACTGCTGTGTCTCGTTCAGCCAGTATAGGACCACGTCTGGGAGAAATTTCGAGTCAATCGGTCCAAAGACCTGGAAGCTATTGAAAAAATCGGCCGACGTTTTCATGAAAAAGGCCATTTTTTTCTTTAAAATATTCACCAAAAATACAAATTCCACCAGAATCCAACCAAAACCGGCGAGCCTCATTCCACCAGTGAGGAGGACATGCGTGTGCAATTTCGAGTCAATCGGTCAAAAGACGACCGTAACCCTAACCCTAGCCCCATAACCCTAACCCTAGCCTCAGCCTTAAGCCAGCCTCATGAAACATTGTCCCTCTCACTAAAATATTCGCCAAAAATACAAATTTCACCCGAATCCAATGCGGACTGCTGTGTCTCGTTCAGCCAGTATAGGACCACGTCTGGGAGAAATTTCGAGTCAATCGGTCCAAAGACCTGGAAGCTATTGAAAAAATCGGCCGACGTTTTCATGAACAAGGCCATTTTTTTCTTTAAAATATTCACCAAAAATACAAATTCCACCAGAATCCAACCAAAACCGGCGAGCCTCATTCCACCAGTGAGGAGGACATGCGTGTGCAATTTCGAGTCAATCGGTCAAAAGACGACCGTAACCCTAACCCTAGCCCCATAACCCTAACCCTAACCCTAACCCTAGCCTCAGCCTTAAGCCAGCCTCATGAAACTTTGTCCCTCTCACTAAAATATTCGCCAAAAATACAAATTTCACCCGAATCCAATGCGGACTGCTGTGTCTCGTTCAGCCAGTATAGGACCACGTCTGGGAGAAATTTCGAGTCAATCGGTCCAAAGACCTGGAAGCTATTGAAAAAATCGGCCGACGTTTTCATGAAAAAGGCCATTTTTTCTTTAAAATATTCGCCAAAAATACAAATTTCACCCGAATCCAATGCGGACTGCTGTGTCTCGTTCAGCCAGTATAGGACCACGTCTGGGAGAAATTTCGAGTCAATCGGTCCAAAAACCTGGAAGCTATTGAAAAAATCGGCCGACGTTTTCATGAAAAAGGCCATTTTTTCTTTAAAATATTCGCCAAAAATACAAATTTCACCCGAATCCAATGCGGACTGCTGTGTCTCGTTCAGCCAGTATAGGACCACGTCTGGGAGAAATTTCGAGTCAATCGGTCCAAAGACCTGGAAGCTATTGAAAAAATCGGCCGACGTTTTCATGAAAAAGGCCATTTTTTCTTTAAAATATTCGCCAAAAATACAAATTTCACCCGAATCCAATGCGGACTGCTGTGTCTCGTTCAGCCAGTATAGGACCACGTCTGGGAGAAATTTCGAGTCAATCGGTCCAAAGACCTGGAAGCTATTGAAAAAATCGGCCGACGTTTTCATGAACAAGGCCATTTTTTCTTTAAAATATTCACCAAAAATACAAATTCCACCAGAATCCAACCAAAACCGGCGAGCCTCATTCCACCAGTGAGGAGGACATGCGTGTGCAATTTCGAGTCAATCGGTCAAAAGACGACCGTAACCCTAACCCTAGCCCCATAACCCTAACCCTAACCCTAACCCTAGCCTCAGCCTTAAGCCAGCCTCATGAAACTTTGTCCCTCTCACTAAAATATTCGCCAAAAATACAAATTTCACCCGAATCCAATGCGGACTGCTGTGTCTCGTTCAGCCAGTATAGGACCACGTCTGGGAGAAATTTCGAGTCAATCGGTCCAAAGACCTGGAAGCTATTGAAAAAATCGGCCGACGTTTTCATGAAAAAGGCCATTTTTTCTTTAAAATATTCGCCAAAAATACAAATTTCACCCGAATCCAATGCGGACTGCTGTGTCTCGTTCAGCCAGTATAGGACCACGTCTGGGAGAAATTTCGAGTCAATCGGTCCAAAGACCTGGAAGCTATTGAAAAAACCGGCCGACGTTTTCATGAAAAAGGCCATTTTTTCTTTAAAATATTCGCCAAAAATACAAATTTCACCCGAATCCAATGCGGACTGCTGTGTCTCGTTCAGCCAGTATAGGACCACGTCTGGGAGAAATTTCGAGTCAATCGGTCCAAAGACCTGGAAGCTATTGAAAAAATCGGCCGACGTTTTCATGAAAAAGGCCATTTTTTTCTTTAAAATATTCACCAAAAATACAAATTCCACAGAATCCAACCAAAACCGGCGAGCCTCATTCCACCAGTGAGGAGGACATGCGTGTGCAATTTCGAGTCAATCGGTCAAAAGACGACCGTAACCCTAACCCTAGCCCCATAACCCTAACCCTAGCCTCAGCCTTAAGCCAGCCTCATGAAACATTGTCCCTCTCACTAAAATATTCGCCAAAAATACAAATTTCACCCGAATCCAATGCGGACTGCTGTGTCTCGTTCAGCCAGTATAGGACCACGTCTGGGAGAAATTTCGAGTCAATCGGTCCAAAGACCTGGAAGCTATTGAAAAAATCGGCCGACGTTTTCATGAAAAAGGCCATTTTTTTCTTTAAAATATTCACCAAAAATACAAATTCCACCAGAATCCAACCCAAAACCGGCGAGCCTCATTCCACCAGTGAGGAGGACATGCGTGTGCAATTTCGAGTCAATCGGTCAAAAGACGACCGTAACCCTAACCCTAGCCCCATAACCCTAACCCTAGCCTCAGCCTTAAGCCAGCCTCATGAAACATTGTCCCTCTCACTAAAATATTCGCCAAAAATACAAATTTCACCCGAATCCAATGCGGACTGCTGTGTCTCGTTCAGCCAGTATAGGACCACGTCTGGGAGAAATTTCGAGTCAATCGGTCCAAAGACCTGGAAGCTATTGAAAAAATCGGCCGACGTTTTCATGAACAAGGCCATTTTTTTCTTTAAAATATTCACCAAAAATACAAATTCCACCAGAATCCAACCAAAACCGGCGAGCCTCATTCCACCAGTGAGGAGGACATGCGTGTGCAATTTCGAGTCAATCGGTCAAAAGACGACCGTAACCCTAACCCTAGCCCCATAACCCTAACCCTAACCCTAACCCTAGCCTCAGCCT